>NW_024355109.1:1215454-1230582 GCF_902729225.1 Pteropus medius
CTACTGTCCCACAAACCTCAGGGTCCTGCTCCCAGGAGGTAGGGACCAGGAGGGCACGGGAGGGATGCCTGGTCATAATCCCCAGCCCTACCTCCTGCAGCCCAGGTTGTGCCCTACCCTCCAGAGTCCAAGGTCCCTCGCAAAGGCCATCCTTCCTTGTCCCCCTCTCCAGCTCTGAGCCCCCAGCCCTGGCTGCCCTTCTTTTCTCACAGATTTGGAGGGGTGCCTTCTGATCAACAGGAATACTGTGGGAAGTTAGCCTGAGATTACCTGGCCATGCACCCTGGGGCCCCCGCAGTCCCTGGAGTATCTGAGCCCAGCTCCAGGAAGCTGTGTGCCTTTGTAAGCGGGGCGGCTGCCCACATGCGTGCCCTGCATCCCCGGCGGACCCGGCCCCCCAAAAGGAGACCCAACCACAGGAGGTTCCTGTACAACCAGATCTGCAGGTGAGCCGAGGATGGGCTGAGGGGTGTGTGGGGAGGGCCCAGAGCCCTGGGTTTGGACAAGACAAGGCCCAGACAGAACAGAGAGAGGTGGCCCCCAGGATGGGTGCAGCCACACTTAGCATGCACTTAGTGAGCACCTCCTGCATGCCACGCCCAGAGACTCATCAGCAAACATAGCCTCTGAGCTCCCTGTCTTTATGGACTTATGTCTGGTGGGGGAGCCAGCAGGTCAGGGGTGGCCAAAACAAAGAAGTAAATGGTACACATGATGCTACAAGGCGGATGGATGGACCTTGGAAACATGATGCCAAAGGCAAGAAGCCAACATGAAAGGCCGCAGGTGGCGGGTTCCCTGCATGGGAACTGGAACAGGCAAACCTACAGACACAGGAAACAAAACAGTGGATGCCAGGGCCTGGGGGAGGGGGATAGGAGAGATTGTTAATAGCTATGGGGTCTCCTTCTGGGGTGATTAAATGTTCTGGAACTAGACAGGGTGGTGGCTGCAGAACATCATGAATATGGTAAATGCCACTGAACTGCACACTTTAAAATGGTTCATTTTAAGTTATGTGAATTTTACCTCAATTTTTAAAAATGGTATGGTATGTCAGAAGGTGGTGAGTGCTGTGGAGGGCATGCTGGAGGAGAGATGGCATTTTAGGTAAAGTCACTGGGGAAGAAGCACTGAGCACAGCCCTAGGGAGGGAGCAGAGGAGCCTTCAGATGACTGAGGGAAGGGCACTCAGGCACGGAATGGGCTTTTTGGACCCATTCATCTTTCTCCCATGGCACCCCCAAATCTGTCTCCAGACCTCCCCACATTCACACACACACTACAGACCAGCAGTCAGATCCAGTGACAGAGCACTTCCTGCCCCCAAAGGCCCTCACAGCGCCCACCAACCACCATGCTGATTCCTCTCACTGTCCTCTCACTGATTCCTCTCACATCAGGTTAGCCATTCTTTGAATGTTCTCTCAGTGGAGTCCTGGGCTGCTAATTGTGAGTCTTGCAGTCTTTGGTCACATTATACTTGGGCATTACTCTGTTAGAACTGCAGTGATCAAACACCACAGACTGGGCAGCCTGAACAACAGAAATTTACTTTCTCACAATTCTGGAGGCTAGAAGTCCAAGATCAATATGTGCTCACATGGTCCTCCTCCCTCCGTGTCCAAACACCAGTCTTATTGGGGTAGGACCCAACGTTAATGGCATCATTTAAACTTAATCACCTCTTTAAAAACCCTGTTTCCAAATATAATCACATTTTGAGGTCCTGGGAATGTCAGGGGATACAATTCAGCCCATCGCAATTTGTGAGACCCATTCATACTGTTACTGAGGGGAAACCAGTGCAGTCATCCAGATGGGAGTTGCTGGAGATGCCCCCGGGGGCAGATTCAAGAGCTAAGAGGAAGCAAAATGCACAGGGCATCATTGTTACCAATGCACAGCTAACTCATAGCACACTATTGTGTGAAATTATTTTTTAAAGGCATCCTTAAGAAATTTTCCACTTTCGTATGTTGGAATGTGGTCATAATAAATGTAAATGTCAAAGTGTGTGTAGTGCTAGACAAGACGTGCTGCCTTGTGCAGCACACAACCCTCACAGCCAGTCAGAGCTTCCCTATAAATGGAGTCAGAAATACTGCATTGTCAGACCTGAGAAAAATGGACCCAGGGGCAGGAAGATTAGCACAGAGAAGAAAAATGGGGAGGGAGAGAAGGCACAAATCACATCTTAGATGAAAAATGGGAGGAGATCTCTTTGTAGTCATCCAGCTAATGCCTGTCTCTCTGCAAGCAGTTTGCCAAGATTGAGGCTGCCACCCAGCACCTGGCCCTGTCCTTCCTGTCTCCGGAGGTGCCTCCCCAGAGACCGCCGCCCCAAAGACCGTCCCTGCCACCCCCATCCCCCTTCTTGGGGGTGGCCCATGCTGTGTCCCCCGCGGAGGACCCCCATGCTGGCCCCAGCCTGAGCCTTGCTGTCCTAGATGCCTCTACCCTCGACCTCTTTGATAACATTGCACTCACTTTCGAGTGTCCCTCAGTATCACATGACCTGTCCCAGCTGGACCTCAAGCAGGCCCCACATTTCCATGATCCTCTGACCCCACATGCCCTAGGGGGAGGGGACAGATTCTTGGCTCCTGAGGAGGGCTGGGTGGGCAGGTGGGAGATGCCTTGTACCTGCCATTCCCAGGGGATCCCTGAGGAATGGGAGACCAGTTCCTTATGATGCCCAGTCACAAGCCACCCCAGGCCCAGGACAAACCAGAGGCCTCCCTATGACAGCTCTCCAACCCCCTGCCCCAGAGACCCCATCCCTTCCACTCCCTTCCTGGCAACCCCCCGGGGGAAAATGACCCAGACTCCCACCTCAGCCCAGAGCCTCACCTCTGCCTCTATCAGGGGCCCCTTGCTCTCTCCTTCCCCACTTTCTCCCTTCTGTCCTCCCAGCCATTCCCCTGGCATCCCCGCTCTAGCCCCGTCTCACCCTGGCTCATCGCTGCCTTATGTCTGGTCGGTCTCATCTCATTTATTCACAATGTACTGAGCACCTACTATGTGCTGAGGACTCAGCAGTGAATAAAACAGATAAGATCCCTGCCTTTGTGGAGTCCGCACGGGAGGAGGGCAGTTCAGGGGACTGACAATGAGTACATTCATACACTTTTAAAATGCAAGTTAAATTTCCAGTTTCAGATTGGAATTACCACTGTGAAGAAAATAAAACAGCAACCTGACCAAGTAGCTATTTGACACTGGTGGTCAAGGAAGGCCTTGAATGACAAGAAGGAGCCTGCCATGTAAAGGCCCTGAGATGCATTCTCCACACCCACCGCACGGCCCCGCCCAGGCCCGCCACTCACGCCCTCTACGGCTCCCCATTGGTCGGACGCTTTGCCTTCCCACCCCACCCCCCCTGAAGGCCAATCATATTCTCAGGCGGAGCAGTAGCGCTTGCGGATTGGTTGAGTAGGGTCGGGGCAGAGCTGGGCCACTGCAGATTAGGCAACTCGGCCAGGGTGGGCGGGCCATGTGTCACCACCCTGCCAAACGGTCAGCGGGCCTTGGAACCCAGCAGGCGGACCTGAAGGAGCAGCGTGGCTGGAGTAGAGCGAGCAGGGGGAGAGTGTTGAGAGGTGACGGTGGAGAGGTCAACAAAGGCAGACAATGAACTGGGAGTTTAGATGGAAAGTTCTCTCCATCTCTTTCTCTCAACCCCATTTCCAGGCACAAAGTGTAAATACTAGAAACACCACCCCTGGGAGGCAGGCGCTGCAAGATGGGGAAATAGGCTGCATGAACAGGCTGAGCGGCCGTAGGGGTTGGGGTCACCTAGGCTCCGGGCTTCATTGGCCTTTAACCGTGAAAGTGGCTGGGACTCTCCGTTTCTGTCTCCAGATAGAAGGCCCAGGGTTCGAATCCCCGGCTCATTCCTGCCCTGGGCGCAGCCCTTCCCTCCCTTGGCCTCGACAGCCGGGTCTGTAACCCACGGCGGGTCGTCGCCACTCTACCCAATTAGAGCTGCATTCTCCACACCCACCGCACGGCCCCGCCCAGGCCCGCCACTCACGCCCTCTACGGCTCCCCATTGGTCGGACGCTTTGCCTTCCCACCCCACCCCCCCTGAAGGCCAATCATATTCTCAGGCGGAGCAGTAGCGCTTGCGGATTGGTTGAGTAGGGTCGGGGCAGAGCTGGGCCACTGCAGATTAGGCAACTCGGCCAGGGTGGGCGGGCCATGTGTCACCACCCTGCCAAACGGTCAGCGGGCCTTGGAACCCAGCAGGCGGACCTGAAGAGGCGAGTGACCCCAGGACTCACCTGCTGAGGGGAGGAGGCTGAACTCGAACCCAGCGTCTTCCGGGTAAGTTCCCATCTCCTCGGCGCTGGTGGGACCGGCCTTCCCGCCTTTCAGGTGGCGAAGCTGAGACTCTGCCAGGACGTCCTGTGCCGATGTCACACAGCCAGGGCGAGGACTCCTGCCCGGGCCCTACAAAACTGGCTGGCCAAGGACTGGAACCCTCTGCGGGTTATTCACGCCCTCCCTTTGTCCCGGGCCAAGTTTCGTATTGTCCTCGTGGGGTGGGTGGGTTTAACCTCCATTTCTCCGAGGAGGAAACTGAGGCTCTTGACAGAGTGTGAAACTTGCCCAAGGTCACACAAGCCAGGAAGTCCGGACTGCAAGGCTGGGTCCGCAGAGGCCACGAGGGGATCTAAGCAGCCCCGCCCGCCCCCAGGTTGCCGCCCACCTCAGGCCACCCTTCCTCCTCCGGCCCAGGGCTCCCCCAACCCAGAGCTCCGTTCTGGACCCACTCATCTTTCCCTTGCGGCATACTCAGTTCTATCTCCAGACCTCCTCACAGTCACACACACACTACCCACCCCAGTTTTTCATCTTATGCCAAAAACCAGTTCCTCTGTCCAGTTCCCCAATTAGTCCCTGGGATTTGCCACACACAGACCAGAAAGCTGGGGGTCTTCTTTCTTCATCCTTCCTCCAAAGCCAGTCCCACACACCCACTGATTCTCTCTGTCCTGCCTCCCTCCTCTCTGCCCCTGCTGCCTGAACTGTACCCTGGGCCTCGCCCTTGGCCCACTGGACATCAGCCCCAGCTTTCTGCCTGATCTCTGCCTCCAATCCAGTGCCACAGCAGCCAGAGAGGCCTCCTCTTTTATTTTATACTTTGAAAACTTTTAATGGAAGAATATCACATATGCAGGAAAACATAGAAGTCACAGATTCACAGATCAAGTAACTTCACCAAGTGAATGCTCTGGTATAGACAGCATCCAAATCCAGAACATCCTCTACACCCTAGAAGTCCCCCATACCCCTTTGTCATTGTCCATGAAGGATAACCATTATCATAACTTTAACGTCACAGATGGGTTTGGCTGGGTTCTCATCTTATGTGAATCTTACCATACTATATTTGTCCCTGACTGCACAACCTATTAAACACTCAGTTCAAAGGGAACAGAGTAGAACACAGTGAAAATCAGATCTCCTTCACATTCTGTTGTCCTTCAGTGACCTATTCCCCTTCCTGAAGTCCCTGCTCCTTACTGCCTGCCAGAGTGCAGATATAGATTGTCATACACTTTTCCCATCCTTTTTGGGGGCCACAAATGGAAACATTGCTATACACGCTATTCTGCCATTTTTTATATATATATTAACATTAACATCTTTTGGCCACCTTTGCATATAATTACTTTAAAAGCTTGTAATTATTCCTGGCTGCAAAGAATTTTATAGCATAGATACACCGTAGCTCATGAAACAGTACCCTAACTTCGAATGTGTAGGTGGACTTCTACTGGCTTGTTCTGCAGGAGTCCGGTAGTGAATAAGCTGTTTCATTTCACAAGCAAGTCTGCAGGATACTTAGGAGCAAGTTTTCTGGGTCAGAAGGCTCGTGTATCTGTTATTTTAACAAATGTGGCCACATGGCTCTACCATGTAGGAACTATCCATAGGCCTCCTACCAGCCTGAAGGAAGTTTCTGGCTGCTACAGACCTTGTTGTAGGTTTTTGGACATTTCGTCCTGACCTGGCCCTGTCCCTCCTGCCTCCAGAAGAGTGAACACCATGAGTAGGAGTGAGAAGAGCACTCCAGGGGGGAGGGAACAGCATGGGGCCAAGGCCCTGAGGTCCCCAGTCTCTTGCCGGAGGGGTTACATCTTAGTCCTGAGGACAGAGAGGAGAGTTGCTGAGATAGGGGAGTAAGAGTCAACTCTGTGTTTTCAAAAAGATTGTTTCCCCTCTCTCTTCACTGCCTCTGGGAGAACTGCTGACCCTGCCAAGACAGATGGATTCCCTGTTAACTCCAGCTCGGGTCACAGCTGTAGTTAAGCAACCAGTTAATTCAGTGTGGTTTTGTTTTAGAGGGCATTTCCATCCCATTATTTTTGAGATAAAATTCGCATAGCATAAAATTCTCCATTTCAACCATCCACTGGTTTTTAAATTCCAGATATGTCACACACAGAACATTTTCATTGGTAGATGTGTTCCATAGAAAGAATAATTATTAACACCTGCATGTACGAACCACCCCACTTGACAGCTTCACCCGAGGGTCAGTTGTGGTAGCCTCCTGCCCTTCACTGGGTCTCCCATTTCCCAAGTAAATTAAGGGATAAATGGGTGAACCCGCAGAGGGGGAGGAAGCTGCAAACAAAATCTCAGATGGAAACCCCTAGGTGTGCAGCAACTCAGGGACCCAGGAACACTACTGGGACATGCTGAGATTCCAGGGGCCAGGGTTCCAGATGCTCTCACAGGGAGGCAGGCAGGCCTCCAGTTCTTGCAAGACCTTGGTGAAGCCAAGGGTGAAGCCCTTCTAGGTCTCAGCACCTCCTCTGGGGAAGGGCTGCTGGGCTGCTGTCTCCACCAGCTCACGCTTTCTCCCCCCACCCCCCTTTTTAAAAACTTATTGTACAATACACATAACATAAAATTTACCATTTTAAAGTACACAGTTAAGTGGCATTTATGTACCTTCAGGATGCTGTGTGACATTTCCATCCTCCCAAATGCAAATTCTGCCCATTAGGCAGTCACCCCTCAATCCTGCCCTGTTCCCAGCCCCTGACCCCCACCAATCTGCTTCCTCTCTCTATAGATTTGACCATGGCGGACATTGTGTACACATGGATTCCTACACATGTGGCCTATAGTGACTGGCCTCATTAAGCATTGGGCTAAGGTTCATCCATGATATAGCATGTGTCAGCATGTCCTTCCTTTTACAGCTGAATAATGCTGCACTGTTCAGCACAGCAGCCTTTCTGAGCCCCGGAAGGCAGTTCGACTGGCTGCTTCACACCTGGGTAAACTGAGCTTCAGAGGCCAAGTGGAAGCTGCTCCCCCCAGGCCATGAGAGGGATACAACTGGAGAGGATGTGGCTTTTTTTCTCAGGAATCACATCCCGCTCCTTGGGTTACCCACAGTGGGCCCCTGGTCAGGTCACATCACTGCTAAGGCCTCAGTTTCCCCCAGGGGCAGGGTGAGGGTCACAGTTGGAGCCTGAGATGCGAGACAGTCTTTAAGGACTTGGAAGATATCCCCATGCACTGTGCTGTCTCAGGAAGGAGGGGGCTTCCCAGGGCTCCGGGGAGCGAGGCTGAGACTTGGGGTAGGCAGGATAAGAGGGGGCTTCCCAGAAAGTGACCTCCCGGCTGAATAGGACACATTAAAAAAGTGTTCTGGGCCTGGGAACAGTCGATGCAAAGCCTGCAGGTGAGAAGAAGAGAGTGAGAAGGGCCCTCAAGGTTTAAGTGCATGGACCCTGGATGTGCAGAGAAGGCACACATAGTCCCTGCCTGACCCCACCCCTTGGCCCCTCTGCCTACCCTCAGGACATGGCAGCTGTGAGGCCCTGCCTGGGCCGAGTCCTCCCAGGATCGTCCATACTATTTCTGTGTGACATGCAGGAGAAGTTCCGCCATATCATGTACTTCCCCCAGATTGTCTCTGTGGCCGCCCGAATGCTCAAGGTACAGGTCCTTCCTCCCTCAGACCCAGGGTGCAGCCCCTCCTCCCTCAGTCCAGGGGTGCAGGCCCCCAGCTCCTCCCTTGGGCTCAGGCTTTTGTTGCCCCTCCCCGGCACAGGTGGCCCAGCTGCTGGAGGTGCCAGCCATGCTGACAGAGCAGTACCCACAAGGCCTGGGCCCCACAGTGCCTGAGCTGGGGGCCGAGGGCCTGCAGCCACTGCCCAAGACCTGCTTCAGCATGGTGCCAGTGGTGCAGCAGGAGCTGGACGCACGGCCCCAGCTGCGCTCTGTACTCCTCTGTGGCATAGAGACACAGGCCTGCATCCTGGTGAGACCCTGACTGACCCCTGGGATCCCCCACCCCCGACCCCCCATCCTAAAAGGATGTTTCTTCCCAACTCAGAACCCTCTATCCCCTGGTAGGACCCCCTTCCTGACCCATTACCACCTCCTGACCTAGGACTTAATCCTCACTCAGGACAACACTCTACCTGGGGTACCTACCCTGCCCTGGGATCCAGTCGTAACCTGGGGTCTCCCACCCTGGTCCAAGCCTCCCTCATCCCCATCCCTGCTCCCCGGTCACTAACCCAGGACCCCTGTTCTTGTCTGAGGTTGGCCCTGACCTCTCTCTGCTCCTAGCACACGGCCCTGGACCTCCTGGACCGAGGCCTGCAGGTCCATGTGGTGGTGGACGCCTGCACCTCCCGCAGGTGAGAGGGTCCCATGAGGGGTGGGTGCATGTAGGGTGTAGACAAGACACCCAAGAAGAATAAGGAGGTGGATGTCTGGGCTGCATGCTGACACCCTCCCCTGCAGCCAGGTGGACCGGCTGGTGGCACTGGCCCGGCTGAGGCAGAGTGGCGCCTTCCTCTCCACCAGTGAAGGGCTCATTCTCCAGCTAGTGGGTGACGCCTCCCACCCCCAGTTCAAAGAGGTAACTGGGCCCCAACCCCCCACCTCTCATGCACCCACCAGTCTTTGCATAGTAGTCCGGGATCATATACATCCGGGAACACTAAAGGCTGCTGCCTCCTGGTGGGGGGGGGGCGTGTCTCAATTCTCTCCATAAATCAATGAGAGCAGAAGCTGATGGCTTGCAGTGAGGACTGGAGAGAGAAAGTGGGGAGTGGCTTGCATCAGGTGGTCTGGGAGAAGGTGATTTTGGAGTGACATGAAGACAGGAGCGAACCAGGCAGATACAGGAAAGAACCATCCAGCAGACGCCATGTAGATGGGGGCCAGCCCTCTCCCCCGTCTCTGGCACTCAGGCTCAGCCTTTCACCACACAGCCCAGTGGCCTTCCTAGTACCCAGGTCTGACCAGGTAGTCACCACTGCTCCACACTCTTTGTCTACAGGATAACAGGACATTCTAGAACTTGACATTCCTGGCCCTCTGATCTCTGCCCCTTCCCCTCCTCTTAGTTCAGTTCTGTTGATCTTTTATCGAGCACCTACTATGTGCCAGCCACTGTGACAAGTCTAGGGGCAACAGCAAAAGCCAGTTCGTATTCCATACACTTTGTAGTCTGGAGCTGGGAAGGGACTATACTGAATGTGTGAGAAATTAGCAACAGGGGTCTCTCTCACAGGGGGTGGGAAGCAGAGCCCAGAAAGGGGAGGAGCAGCCAGTCATGCAGAAAGTTTTTCTGGCTAAGGGACCACCTGGGGCCAAGTCCTGGAGGTGAGATTGAACTTGCCTTATTCCAGGAGCTGTAACAAGGCACAGTGAGTGAGTGTGGAGGAGGGGAGGCTGGGAGGAACTTGACCATGTCTTCATGGAAGATTAGAGATTTTAGTAAGCGGCAGCCATGGGGGCATGCACAGGGTAGCTGGCCATGTCAGATCTGCATTTTGGTACTGGGTGGCCAGTAGATATGGGTGGGGATCAGGACTGAGGGAGGCTAGAGTGGTGGCAGTGGGGATGCAGGTTTGACTTATTTGTATTGTTTAATTAATGGAGGTAATGATGGGGTTTGCTGACACGTGCAGTGGGGGACTTTGGAAGAAGGCAGCCCACAGAAGGCTTCTAGGTTGTCAGCTTGAGCAGCTGTGCTCATGTTGTATACTGCTTGCAACAAAACAGCGAGTTTCAGGGGTCAAGTTGTGATGGACATGTAAGAGGCAGTGGATAAATGAGTATGGAGTTGAGGGGAAAGACATGGGTTAGATTTGGGGTTTGGGGGATGGGAGAGGTGAGATGACTTAGGAAGAAGCAGGTGTAGACAAGAAGCCCCAAGACAAAGTCAATAGTGGCGCAAGCCAGCTAAGCAGACCAAGATAGCAGGTGATCAGGAGCTAACCTAGATGGGTATAGTGAAAGGGAGGCCCCAAGAAAAGTTCAGAGTAGAGGGAGTGGTTGGTTTGGCCATTTGCTGCCAGGAAGGCAAGGGAGATGAAAGTGGAGAACTGTCCCTGGGATCTGCCATGGAGATGGGGACCCTGTACTGTTCCTGACCCCAGTCTTCCGGCTACAGATTCAGAAGATCATCAAGGAGCCTGTTCCAGACAGCGGACTGCTTGGCCTCTTCCAAGGCCAGAACCCTCTCTTCCACTGAACTCCCACCTTGCCTTGAGGGGATAGCTCCCTCCTGTCACCTGGACCTTGGTAGAAGCGCTTTCCCCCCATCCTTGAATCCCAAGAGTGGTGCAGTCCACCGGGAGTACTGCCCCTTGAGTGGGAAGGCAGGTGCTGCCTTGCCATTGGGCGGCAGTTCCAGGAAATGCAAATGAGCTTCTGGCAGCTGGATGGCTATTGGTGGAGCTGCGCTGGAGGTGGGGCTCTACCCCCAGCCACTTCAAGGAGCGGGAAAGGGAGGGGGCGGAGTGTCACAGACTGTGTGGGACCCGGACTCGCAGAATAAACATTGAGGTGGCTGTGGACCGAACCATTCTTGGGTTTGAGGGGTATTCCGGGGGCTGAGGGCTGGGGGAGGGGAGGAAGCGGGGTCCCCAGCAGGTGGGGAGGGGGAAGTGCCTCTTCTCAGCTCCAAGCCGGCTCGAGGCAAAGGCGAGGGCTGGCCGTGTCACATCTGCACGGAAAAGAGCTGCCGGCCGGGTTCCCCAGCACGCGCCCCCCACCAGCGCGCGCACGCCTAGCCCGGCCAGCTGCAGACACGAGCTAGCTCTGCCTCCCCCAGCTGGCCCCCCGCGCCGCTGCTACCCCAGACTCCCCAAGGGTCCCGCATCCGGAAAGTGAGGTGAGCGCGACCGCACTCTGTGCGGAGGGGGAAACTGAGGCGCTTGGAACATGGGAATGGGAGGAAGGAAGAGACAGGCATTCAGATGAACAGATGAACGGATGGGAAGGACAGACAGCTTCATCTGAGTGGGCCCTGCGTCCCCGAAGACGCAGGAGTCAGGGGATCCACAAGAGGCTCCCAGAATTCTGCAGCCCCTTTGGAAATCTGGAAGTGGGGACTCTACGGAACGCCCCTCCCACCAGTCAAGGCCCCTCAGCCCCTTGATTCATAGTCCTTGTTCCCTACCCCCCTCAACCTCGGGAGCCTAAGAAGGCAACCTCTGAGTCCCCCAGGGACTCAGGCCTCAGAGTTCTAAACCAGCCCGCCTCCAGTGAGGAATTAGAGACCCCCAAACCTGAAAAACAGACCCCTCTCAGAAAACCAGTCCCCAGAAACCGGTGTCAGAGTGCCCAGCACCCTCTCTCCCAAGGGACTTAGGAGTCCCAGCCTCCCCTCTCCTCCAGGACCCCCTGGGACCGGCGTCATGCCCCGGCCCCCTGCTTTCGGATCAGGTGTCCCCCTCCTCACCCCCCAGCCTGAAGCTTCGCGTCTCCGAGGCCGCGCTCGCGTCACCATGGCAACAGGAGTCTATTTTGCGCTGGGAACACACAGCTCCCGCCGCAGCGGCCCCCCACCCCCACCCCGCCCCTCCAACCTGGGGCCAAGAGAGAGTGGGGGGACCTGGAGGGAGAGCGGGGTTCCAGAGTGAAGGGAGAGACACAAATTCTCAGAGGGTCAGAGATCTGTAGACAGCAAATCCGGGAAAAAGACACAGAGAAAGAGACATGGAGTCAGAGAGGTAGAGAGTTGGGATGTGGAGCCGGGGAAACAGGATGCAAAAGACAGAGACGCGGTGGGGGCAGCGGGGAGGAGGAAAATGCTGGCATACAGGAAATTGAGACTCAGAGAAGGGGACAACGAGAGACGGAGACGTGGGACAGAGACTCAGAGACGCGATGAGATGCGTAGAGACACCGGCTGAGAGAGAACAAAACCCAGGACAGATTCCGTTAGAGGATAGAGACCCGCCTCTGGCCGAGGGAGGGGGTGATGGGAGGCGGGTCCAAGAGGAGGGCTGGACCGGGAGACATCAGTGACTGGAAGGTCTAGGGACCTGGGTGGGGGGCGCAGGGATCGAGTCCCACGGGCCTCCGGAAGTTCGTCCCCGAGAGAGTCCACCTCTCTCGTTCTGTCTCTGCCTTCCTGGCGGCGAGCTGGGGGTGGGGCCAACGCTATATCCTCCACCCTGCCACCCCCAAGCCGGACTCCTCCGTTTCTCCCTCCACCTTCCCTCATCTGTAGGTCCACTTCCTCTTGCCCGCTTTCCACATCTCTACCCCAAACCAACACTCAACCTGCAATATTCCTGGGAGTTCCTCCCTTTGCACTCGGACCTCGTGCGCCCCGTCCCCACCTCTCCTTTCCTACCCACCGCGCAACCCTCTCCAGCCCCCAGCTCCTGGCATCAGGGCTTCTGATTCTCTTTCTGGGTCTGTACTCCTTTGGGGGTCTCTGTCCCCCTCTCTGGGCCTCTGCCCCTCTCCCAAGACTCCCTTTTCCTGTCCCCTCCCCTGGTCGTGCTCCAGGCTTCTCTGGAGTCAACTCTCCTGGCCCCACCCAGCCTACCGAACCCTAGCCCCCATCCAGCTGGCTGGCTCAGGAGAGAGAGGAGGCGGGGTTGGCTGAGTTGAGACCAAGTGCTGTGCAGGGTGGCAGGTGTGTGTGTTGGGGGAAGGGTTCTCCAGGAACTCAGGGACTGAGTGGGGCCTGCTCCACAGCCCCTCCTCCAGCTGGCTCCCCTGATCTCTGTCCCTACATCCGTGTCTCTCAGGTCCCGGGCTGAGGTGGGATGCAGGGTGTAGGGAGTGAGGAGACTGGTGTTGAAGGGGCCTTCCTCTCTAGCTGTGAAGAAGCAAAGTGCCTCATTTGGGAGGGGATGTGGGGGGTTAGGGGTGGTGCTGTGTGTGTGGTGCGGAGTCACATGCCTGCTTCTACAATCACCACTGCTGGGTGAGGGTATGTTTGCACACATGTGTACACCGACAAGGTTGCATGACTGGGGGCTGTGATGTGTGTAGTTGCGTGTCCATGTGTAGCTGGCTTAGGCAGGTTGCTAGCCATGTTCTTGAGCTGTGTGTGGTCCCAATGTGTCACAATATCTAAAATTGTGTCTGAGTCTTGTGTGCTTTAGGATGAAACACACAGACATGCCTGGCTGTGTGTCCACGTGGAGCTGTGCATTTCTGAGGGGGAGAGAAGCTTCCAAGTGTACCACCAGGACAACACTGGGTGTCCTTGAATGTTGTGTCTGAGACACTGGGTGGGTGTCCTGTGCTCTGTGTCACTGTGTGTAAAAGTTCCGTTGTATATCTATGCATAGTTTTGTGTGAGCTAAGGGAGGAACTTGTTCCTCTGTATCCTTGCATCTGAACAGGCCACTGTATCCCTAGGTGTGTGTCCCCTCCCCACCTGTAAGTGCTGCCCTGCATTAGGAGGTGTGCGGTAAGGTCAGGAAGCTGTATTGCTAGAGGAGCTGTGCATGTGCCTGTGTGTGTGTTTTTTGTGTTTTGTGTCTGGGCGCATTGCTAGGTTTAAGGAGATTCGTGCCACTGTTCCCTGCCCCCCAGAGTTGCCAATGGCCTGGAATTGTTGCTTCATGGGTATGTGCACTGTGTGCTGTTGGAGGAGACAATGGGAGTGTCAGCAAAGGAAGAATTTGTGTTCATGGGCCCAGTGGAGACCTGGCCCAGAATAGGGACTGAATGACATACTGCTAGCCCTTAAGGCAGCCTTTATGCAGATGAGGCAAAGGCGCCCCCTGACCCAAAGCAACTCTCCAGTGTCTGTGGTTTGGCAGGCAAATGACACCCTTGTGTGAGTCTAAAAAGGATGCCCCTTCCCACAGATAGATGTAGCCCCAGAGACACACCTTGGGGAGGAGAGCCCTGCTGGATTCCAGCCAGATCCCCTTGTGCAGTGTATAAGCTGCCCAACCACACATAACTCCATGAATGAAAGAATCTATATCGCCATCCACATCACTGTGTGCATGTGTCACTGTTGGAAGGGGTGGGTCTGATGCATGCCAATCATTTCCCTGTGGTGGATAATGTCATCCATGTTCTATGGGTGGTGGTACCCTGAGGCCCACGTTCAAAGCCCCGGTCCACTGGTTGGCCACTGTGGAGCTCAGGCAAATGAAGAGATTTCTTGGAACCTTGGTGTTCTCATTTGAAGTGTGTATGAGGGGGAGGGGGGCAGGGGGCTGGAAATTCCTTGATTACTACACCTAAATAAGGAACAGCATTTGCAGGGACTGAGGACCATATGGGTTTAAGTCAGAAGTTCTCAATGGGAGCAACAGTGCCCCTCTAGGGGGAAATTTGGCAATGCCTGGAGGTATCTTATGCTATCACCGCATGGGAAAATGTGAATGCTCCTGGCATGTAACCGATGCTGCCAAATACCAGTCTCCAGAAGTCAGTACTGTAGAGGTTGAGAACCATGCGCTACCTCTTCTCACCTGCCTGGTCTATAAACTCCCATTCTCAACTCTCTCTCTCCCCCTTCCCCCTCTCATCCCCCCACCCACACCTCTTTCTCTGGTCTGCCTTCATTCCCTCTCCCTGTCCCCGCTGACTTTTTCCAACCTCCTCTCCACTCCTCTGCTCCCTCTGCTCTTCTCAACTCCCTATCCTCTTCTTTCACCCTATCTCACCTCTTTCTCTCCTTTACCCACTTCCATGGATCCTTCTCCCTTCATCACATCTGTCCTCTGGTTTTTGTCAACCCGACCAACATCTCCTTCCTGAACATCTCTCCCCATCTTTCACTCCGGTTGATCCTTTCCCTCCACCCACTAACGCCATTCTCCTCCGGCATGGTCCGAGCTTGATTTTGTCGCTCCTCCCTAACACGC
>NW_024355109.1:1243018-1387261 GCF_902729225.1 Pteropus medius
GTGTGTGTAGACTCATTTTAAGAAACTGGCTCATGCAAGTGCAAGGACTGGAGAATCCAGCAGGCAGGCAGGCTGGAAACTCAGGCGGCCTTATTTGCTGCATTCTTGAGGCAGAATTTCTTCCTTTCTGAGGAACCTCAGCTTTTGCTCTTATGGCTTGAACTGATTGGATGAGGCCCACCACATGATTTAGAATCATCTCCTTTACTTGGAAGTCAACTGATTGTAGATGTTAAACATGTCTACAAAACACCTTCACAGCAACACCCATATTGGGGTTTGACCCAATGACTGGGCACCGTAGGTTGACCAAATGGACATATAAAATCTGACCAGCCCATGCCAGGAAGCGCTCTTTGGAGAAAAATGTGTGTTGGGAAAAGCCTCCTCCCCTCAGTGCACCATTGGCTGGATTTCATCTTCTCAGGTTCGTTTGCTTGGCTATAGATTAATGGGGCAATGGGAGGTGTGGGGGTTATTCAAGTATTTGGGTTGTAATCCTCCATAAAATGCCCCCTAGGTGAATATGACAGCTGTTTGTATATTCTTAGAATTCTTTTCTTTGCATTGGAGTCTTTGTCCGCAGATCATTGGGTGTGGATGGGGAGAAGGGTGGTGATGCAGTGTGTCTGAATAGGGTTCTCTGAGCACTCAGAGGTGCTCCTCCTGGAGTAGGGATGGCACTTCTTGCCCCCTGGAAGTGCCTATGGGATGTGCTAGAAGTGTGAGCAGAAGTGCTTTTCCTGGTGGAAGCTTCCAACAGCCAGTGTGTGGATCCCCATGCTCCTCTGCTTCCCCACGTCACTGACAGTATCTCAGGTAAGGGCTACTCTTTCCAGCCTGGATCCTACACACATCCTAGAGAAAGATGATGCCAAGTAGGGGCCTAAGCCAAGCCAACCCTCAATGAACATGTAGTAGGAGAGAGACAAACATATGCTGCTTTAACAACTGGTGCTTGGGGGCCACCTGTCACTGCAGGAGAGTTTAGCCTGTTTTAGCTGATGCTACTGCCTGGGGAAAGGGGAACTGGCTGGCTGGGGGCTTTTCACTATATAGTCTTCTTTTTTCTTTTTTTTTTTTTAAATTTATTATTATTATTTATGCCTACAGCACCTGGTCTTCCTAGGTGGTCTTCTATCCAAATACTAACCAGGCCCGACCCTGCTTAGCTTCCGAGATCAGACATTGGGCTTGTTCAGGGTGGCACGGCCATAGACCATGGACTGTGGCTCCACTGGGGCGCGAACCCAGGATCTTCTGCATGTAAAGCAAACGTGCTAACCGCTACGCTATGGAACCACGTCCTTCCTTTTTTCTGTTTGTTCTTTTTGTTGTTTTCTTCTTTTTTTCTTATCTTTTATTCATTTTGTCTTTACTATATAGTCTTTTGCACTTCCAAATTTTTGTGTTATCATTTTTTAAAAATGTAAATGATGCAGGCTTTGACAACCATTCCCTTCATGGGGCATATGCTCTGCAATAGGTGTGAGATGGACAATTTGTGTCTCATTCCTCTCCCATGTAGGGGAATCAGCGCCCCACTCTGAGTTGTCATGCCAGAGCTTAAATGTGTGTAATTTTTATTCAATGTGGCCTCTGCATTCCAGTCAACCACTTCATTTATGTTTAACCAAGAAAAAAGCAACTTGATCCACATATACTGTATTCTGCTTGGACAAGTCAAAGAGGAGATTTGACAGAAGCATTTGTGTGCTGTAACCTAACACTTGCTCGATTTGCAACTATGTTGTGTCAATAAACACAGCCTTGGAGCAGCTATTCTTAAGCAGGGCGAGATTGAGAACTTCTGAAATCTGCACCAGATGTTGTGTTTACTGCTTTTATTTTCCAGTTCTTTTTAGCTCTATATTTTGAAATAATTCCATACTTGCAGAACAGTTACAAGAATAAGTCAAAGATTTTGCCAATTCATCAGTTGTTAACATTTCATCACACTGCTTTATGGTTTTCTTTTCATGTAAAGTCTCTTTTTTTCAGAAGCATTTGAGGGCAAGTTGCATACATCATATCCTTGTACCCCTAATGGATATTTCTAAAGAACAAGGACATTCTCTTACTCAGCCACAGGATAATTACCAAAGGCAAGAACTTAACATTGATCAAGTCCGTCTCACTACTGTCCTTGAAGGCAATTTTCTTGTCAGTCCCCACTATTCTGGCATTCAGTGCTGCATCTGGTTATATTGTGTCTCTCAAGTCTCTTTCAATGTAAACAGTCCCTTCATCTTCTTCATGACATTGGTGCTCTAAAAGAGTCCAGGCAGGCCGCTGTGTAGAACATCCCTGAAATTGAGTATGATGTTTCCTCGTGATTAGATATGAGGCTCTATGTGTCTGGCAGGAGAACCACAAAAGGGACAGTGACTTGACAGCACATCAGTGATGTGGGACCTCTGTAATTAGGAAGTACCTTGCCTGGAGATATGATGACACCACATAGACATCTTGCTCCTCCTCAAACTTTCACCTGCTGCTTCGAGCCTCCATACATGATTCTTTTGCCTGACTCAATTATTATGGTGTTTGCCAAATGATGTTTTCTAACTTCATCATTCCTCTGGCACTTACTAGTTAGCACTTGCATGTGCTTTCGGCAGGGAAGATCTAGGACCTTCCATTAGATTCTTTGAGACACCAGTCATTCCAACAACAAAGTCACCATAATTTCCAATGGCTATAGAATATTCTATGCTCTGGATACAGCATAATTTTTCCCCAGTCCCTGCCACTAGACATTTGGGTTTTCCCTGTTCTTTACTACTATAAATGATCCTTTGAGGAGCATCTTTGTGCATACCACATGGGGCTTTCACCTACTTTTCCCTGGAATGAGCTCCCAGGTAACCGTCTATGTCGGAGGGCAGGTGCATTTTGAATACTTGCTCCACAATGCCAAGTTGCCATCCCAAGAGCTTTGCTAAGTCTACATATGTGAGAACATCCGTTTGCTCGCACTCTCACCAGCATCGGGTGTTATTCTGCTTAACATACATCAGAGGTGTCAGTTTTATAGCCATTAAAGGAAGCCCCTGTGCACTAAAATGTGTTTTTATCCAACACAAAGTCTCTGACAGCGTTCTAGGGTTTGTGAAATGGGGATGAGAGCCTGTGGTTCATCACTGGTGTTTCTGTCACTAGAGGGAGCACCTGATCCATCCCACCCAGGAAAACTCTAACCCCTGCTCACCAGGCACTAAGGAAAATAGTTCTTGTTACAGCTACCTGCCACATTGTGTGCAGATGACACACTTAGAAATATTTAAGCCACTAGGGGCAGAAGATCTGCTAGTAACCACAGATACTGGACTCAGAAATGAAGATGGAGGCGCTTAACACATGAAAAGATGCCCAGATGCACCAGGAAGAGAGGAAATGCGGGGAAACAGCAAGGCCACTTTGTTTGCCTCATAAGTTGAAGACTGTTAAGATTCGGGCTCATTCCTGAATCAGCACACTGACATTCCTGCTTCCTCTGCCTGGAACGGTTTTCTTTGGAGTTCCACAAGATTTGCTCCCTCGCCTCCTTTAAATCTTAATTCACATGTCTCCTTATCAATGAAGGTCCACTTTGACCACCCATCTACAACCCCTTTGCCCTGCTGCAATTCTGTAGTAACTAATATCTTTGGATATTAGTTACTCTCTCACCTACTCACCTGGAATGTTCCCAGTGTGATACTGAAAGTCCTGCATGTTTGGAACCCCTGGATGGTTGGCCATTCTGGTCTTTGAGCTTCTTGTTCATCATCTTTCTCACCACCAGAATGAAACCCCAAGAACCAGGTGATTTGCTTCCTGTCTTGGTCACTGATGTTTGCCAAGCACCTAGAATAGTGCCTGGCACTTGGTGCTAAATAAATACTTGTTGAATGAACAGGTCAGATCCTGATGGGAGGGATGCAAATAACTAGAACCCTCCCAAAAGCCACTTGGCAGAATCGCAAACACACATGCCCTTTGATCCTGCAACTCCACTTCTAAGAATTTCTCTAGGAATTTCTCCTCCAGAAAAGCTCAAAGATAAACTTTGTGAGTGCTCTAGGCAGCTTCTAGCCATAGACCGAACCCTGCAGAAATGCCTCCGAGACTACTAGAAACTCTGGTATGTTCTCGTCGAAGAATGCTGTACAGCCTCTGATCTACTTGCACTGCCAAGGGAGAATGTGTGGGGATGTGGACAAATGCATCTCTATGTAAATGCCCAGGAAGTGTGAGGAGGAGGACACCTTGGTTGTTGGATGATACCGGCAGGTACCTGGGGGGAAAGCGGGGGAGTGGTGCATGTGGCAGGTGAAGGAGGGCTAGAGCTCACCTCCTGCTTTTACTTCTGGCACTTCAGTAACCATGTGACTGTCTCTCCAGTCATGTATTTATTTGTAATTTAATAGAGATGAACAGAAGAAATGAAGATTAACTTCTGAAGCTAGAATTCCAGCCTAAGGGATAATTTGGGTTTCATTGTACAAAAGTTTCTGAGTCACCAATATTCAGCAAAAGGGTACCTTTTCCCTCCCCAACCCCTTCACCTATCCCTTGCCAATTCCAGTCACCCCGACTAACTCAGACGGCCCAGGCTCATTGCTAGGCCACCACCTGACTAGTTCTCAAACCCACCCCTTTCTCTCTGACCATCTCATCCACTAGTCCAGCCCAAGTCATAATCAACTCACTACTGGATTCTCTGCTTCCACGTGGGCCGCCATTCCAGTCTCTACCCAGCAGCCCTGAGCTAGAGTGTCACTGTGAGTTTCAAATTCATTCACACCTTCTAGTCACAATTCCTCACTGGCTCCTTAGGGCTCCATCGAGCTCTTCCTCTTGTCTCCTCTATGCCCATCTCTGCCAACTTGGTACATTCTTCCTTCCCATCTCTCTCTTCCCCCACCTCTCTGACCGCTTTTCAGTTACTTCCATCATAGTTTTTCTTTTCAATTTTTTTAAAAAAGTTTCATTAAGATAAAACTTACAAAGCATACATACAACTCACCAATTTAAAGTGTACATCAGTGGTTTTTAGTATATTCAGAGTTGTGTAACCATCACTACAGTCTATTTTAGAACATTTTCATCACCTCAAAAAGAAAATCTATACCCATTAACCATCACTTCCCTATATCCCAACCCCCCAGCCCTAGGTAATCACTAGTCTGTCTGTATGGATTTGACTATTCTGGACATTTCATACAAATGAAAACATACAATATGTTGAATGAACACCTTCAATCTGTCAGGCACTCCACTAGGGGCTGAGGACAGAGTTCCTGCTCTCCTCGGTCTGATCTAGTCAGGGAGGCAGAGACAAACATGTAAGTAAATTATAAATTCTGATAGACCATGAAGATCAAAGAGGGTGAAATGAACAGAGCATGGGAGAGCAGGTGAGAGAAGCTGATCTATGAGGTGACATTTTAAGATAACCCTAGGCCACAAGGAGGATAGAAAAGGGGGTAGAAAGCCTTCTAGGTACAGGGGATTCACTTGTGAATGTCTTCATGTAAGAAAGAGCTTGGCTTATACGAGGAGCAGACAGAAAGAAGGCTGAGGGGGCCTCAGGGAAAGTGTGCTGATAGACCTCATGAGAATTTGGGATTGAGTCAAAATTAAGTGTTGGGTGGGGGCTCCTGAAAGGTTTTTAGCAAGGGTGGGGCACATTGGAATTTCAGGGGTAGGTAAATGACAGCGTCCTTGAGGGTCAACTCCAGCTAAGGCCTGTTTCTGAAACAAAGTCTGATTGGAACAAAGTTGCCCCTCCTGTCTGCATATCATCTACAGAAGCAGAGCTGAGTAGGTTGGGACAGAGACTGATGGACTGCAAAGACAAAAACCTTTATTGAGAAGGTTTGCTGACCCCAGTTTTCGATTGTTCAGGGTGTAGACTATCCCTTACCTCT
This sequence comes from Pteropus medius, assembly GCF_902729225.1. Taxonomy (NCBI): domain Eukaryota; kingdom Metazoa; phylum Chordata; class Mammalia; order Chiroptera; family Pteropodidae; genus Pteropus; species Pteropus medius. The sequence continues at coordinate 1,248,934 of NW_024355109.1, forward strand.
CTCTCACACCAGGTCCGGCCTAACACCAATTACCGTTGACTTCACCCAACCCCATTGCCTCTCTCATCCTCATTGCCACCAAACTGTTGGACAGGTCGGCATCACCACCTGGAAGGCTGCGATTACCTCCTCACTGGCCTCCGTTCCTGCCCATAAGTCAGAGTCACACCATCAAAGGCTCCACCGCTCCCCAGTGCTTGAAAAGAACACACCACTCACCGCAGCCCAGGTGGGTGACATAACTGCCACTCCCTCTTATCTGTCTGACCTCAATGCCCTCCACCTGCCCAGCTCACTCTGACCTGGTCTGGCTGGCTGCGTGGGGGTGCCCCAAACACATCAAACACAATCCTCTTCCTGGGTCTTTGCACGTACTGTTGTTCCCTTTTCTTGGAATTCTTTTGCCCGGAGACCTTCTTGCAGCCCAGATGACTCTTCTTCAGAGAGGTCTTCCCTGCTCAGCCAAGGTCAAGTAGCAGCCTCGCCCTCCCACTCTATCCTCCAACCTTGGCTTATCCATTCTCCAGTCTTTATCATTCACCCATGTGATGGTATATACTTCCTTGCCTGCTGTCTGACTCCTGCATGAGGATAGAAGCTCCATGAACACAGGAGTTTTGTCCTTTTGATTCTCTGCCGTATCTTCCTGCCTGCCATAGCTTAGGTGCTCAAAAGAAGTTTATTGAATGAATGCAGGTGTCCAGAGGGGAACCATAAGCTATCCATCAGGGATATTGTAAGAGTTACCTGAACTCAAGCATGCAAGGGACTAGAACAAGGCCTGGCACACACCATGTAATAAACAACAGCCTTTATTATCATCATAGTTATTAAGTCTGTTGGGTGGGTTTTTGAGATAGAGCTCAGTTTGACTGCCACCTTTGCCTTGTCCAGGCTGGGCTGGGGCCTGGGCAAGTCATTCGATCCCGTTCATCCTTCAGTGTACCATCTGTTGAATAGGTCAAAATCACTTGAACCTGGCAGGGTAAGACTGAAGATCAGTTGTGGGAGATGCCTGCATGCTCAGGCCTCCACAAACCCTAGTGATCACTATGACTATTACTCTATGGATGTCTTTTACACCTTCCTGCCTCTTTTTCCCATGAGGGAAAGCTGGTAGCTGGGGGTCTTTTCAGGACACTATGGCCAAGCTGGACTCCACTTTGCTGAGCTGAGAGGCTCTGAGATGGGTACCGCAGCCACCAGGTACAGATGAGCCAGCACGGCCACTTCTGCCTCTGGGCTTCCTCATTTCTTGGCATCGATACAGGCCTCTGTTTCCAGGCCACTACCGGCCCATTTTCTGAGGCCTGGAGCAGCTCCCTTTTCCCAGCAAATGTGTGTCCACTCCCCAGAAAGAGAAGGCGAGTCCCAGCGAAGGTCTGAAGGCTAGAGGCCGTGGGTCAGTCTCAGACGGAGCCATGACCCTCTAAAGGGCCAGGGGACGCTTCCCTCTTCTTTCTCGAGTTTCACGAGGGATCCCAAAGCCCACTTCCCACGTGAAGAAACTGAGACCCGCGTCACGACTGAGGCCTCGCCAGGGTCAGGGGTCACATATCTGAGGACCAAGCGAACAAGCTGTCAAGGCCGCACTGATTTGATTGGTCTTGGAACCTCCACAACATCAAACACAGGTCACAGGTCATTCCCAATCAAAATGGCGCTTCGAGGAAAAACGTAGACCTACTCTTGGCCACCCCCCACATCACGGCCTGAGGAGGGTGAGCTGGCCGCCCCTCCGCGCACACTTCATTTGCATATACAAAACCAACGAATTTCTTTGGCTGTGAGCGACTTGCATTGCACTAAGCAGGCTCCCATTGGTCGTTTTAGGTCCTCCCTCCCCCACCCACCCCGCGCACTGCCTTCTCAGGCAAGGATTGGCCCTGCGAGTCTCAGGACGACATCCCACGATTGTGCGTTCCTATTGGCCACAGCGCCTTCCATCATCCGTTTAAATCCTCCGAGTCCCGCCTCCCCTCGCCCCAACCAAACTCCCCGGCCGACCGTTAGTCGCGTGCGCGAGCTCCTGAGCGTAAGGGGGCGCGCGCGTACGCCAGGCCGTGGCGGCGTCTCATTCAAACGAGCCAATCAGCGGTCGCGTCGCCTCTCGCGTTTTTTTATTTTTCACCTCTCTGTCCCTTCTCAGCCCTTCCATACTCTGGGGTCCCCTATGCTGACCCCTGCACTGCCCCACTGGCCGGTCCGCCGCACGCCCCCTCCTCAACTTCACCTTCTGTTCGAAGCTTGCGGAAAAGGGGCGAGCGCGTCGAATGCTGAGGACCGTGCGTGCTGACATCACGGGTCGAGGTGCGGCGCTTCGTGGCCGCAAGGGGGCGTGGTCTATGGGCGGATATAAAAGGGTGGTGGTGCGCGCGCGACCGGCTCAGTGCGGCCGGGCACTTGGGGCAGGCGAAGCTCTTGGTGGTGTACGCTGCGGGCGTCGGAGGCAGCGGGGAGCGGAGTGGGGCCGCTGGGGCCTCGTCAGGGCCGTAGCGGCAACAGTTGGGCCCCCCTGCCCCGGCCGGCGGCCCGGAGAGCGCAGGAAGGGGGCCGGGGGGACCCTCCCCCGGCTTGCCTCAGTCATGGTGAGCGCGGTAGCCAGACCCGGGAGGGGCAGTGGGGAGAGGCCCCCCCTGGAGAAAGAGGCGGGGTCTCAAGAACCTCTCGCGGGCGGCCGAGCGGGTTGCAAGGTTCGCCGAGGGATCCTGGGCCGAGGATGGGCCCACGGGCCTTCCTACAGGCGGGGTAGGAGCTCGGGCGGCCTGCAGGTTCCCTGGAGGGGAAGGCCTGGTTGAGCCCCGGGGGTAGGGGGGTTAGTCCGGGCTTTGTGGCCCGCTTGTGGGTGTTTTGGGAGCAAGGACGCTCGGGCTCCATTTCCAGGCCCGAACTAGGGTTTCCAAGATCATTTTACCCAGATTAGGTGGGGAAAGGAAGCAGAGCAGGCCTCGGCCTTACCCGGAATCATTGGGGGCCCATGCAGGGTTACCAGCGGACTTTGGGGCTTCTGGAGGGTAGAATCATCCGTGCTTCCCCTGGAGTCCCTGCCCCCCCCCCAGTGGGAGATCAACCTGGTACAGCCGCCTGAAGCATTTCGAATAGGAGTCTGCCAGTTCAGGCGTGATTGAGTCTGGGACTGCAGGGTCAAAACCAGGGTGGCCACAGCATCCTAGATCTTGCAGGGCATCCCGGCTCCGCCATTCACCCCCTTCTTTCCCGTGCCCAGAACTCCAACGTGGAGAACTTGCCCCCCCACATTATCCGCCTGGTATACAAGGAAGTGACAACGCTGACCACAGACCCGCCCGATGGCATCAAGGTCTTTCCCAATGAGGAGGACCTCACCGACCTGCAGGTCACCATCGAGGGCCCTGGTGAGTGTGGGAATGGAGGAGAGAGGAGTGCACTTCCTAGATTGTTCGGCATGTTTAGGACAAGAACAGGAAGCTCTAAAGTTAAGAGCTGAAGTCTGCCAGCTGCTGCTGGCGACATAGTGGTAGAGAGGTCAGATAAATTTCTTACTTCAGAGATGCTCAGTCTGCAAGGCAGGACACCACAAATGACAAATAATTGTATTTATTTGTTCCATAAGTGTTGTGAGAAAATCCTGGTCTCTGGGTACATTTTGTGCGGGCCTCACCTAGGGCTGAGGTGAGGCTGTCAGACATAGGGCCCCTTGGGCCTGTAGGTGGGTAGGAATTCAGTGAGGATGGATGGGAGTAGCATGGCAGGCTGGAGGGAAGGCCTAGCTAGTGACCTCAGACTCCATCCTGCTGTCAGTGTCAGAGACTCCTGGGACATGGCAGAGGACGTGCCCAGAGGCACCCCTGGGGGAGACGATGGTGGTGTAGCTGAGTGAATGCACATGGCTGCTTCCCAGCGCAGTGATTTAGCAGATCACCACGTTTCTGTCGTTGACTTACAAAATTAGCCAAGGCGTTAAGAGTGTGGTAAAGGACATGGTCAGGAGTGAGGACAGTGGGGTGGGGCCCAGGAAGATGTATTTAGGTGACTCCTGGATGGAGGGCAGGGGAAGAGAATCTGGAAGAGCCCTGAGGCAGGTGCTGTGGGAACTTTGCAGGAACAGAGAAGGTAAGGGGCTGGGGAAGCTTTTAGGAAGTGAGTCTTTGAGGGCTGTAGACCTCCCTGTAAGAAGTTGGGAACAGAAGCTGTTGGCAGGTTTAAAGGTGATGTGACTGGTCCCTGCAGAATTGCCTTTGACTTCAGGGGACTGGAAGCCATCGACCACTACTGGCACCGGGTGAACGGTGAAGTGGTTCAGCTGAACTAGGAGGTGGGGTCAGGAGCGGACTCTGAGGTCTGCTGTCATGGCTACCAGTGGGTCAGCTGTGAGGATTGAGCATGAGGAACAGCCATGTGTCTGGGCCAGCACCTATGGCTTTTTGGTCTGGTCAAGTGGGTGGACAGGAGAACTGTTGATTGAGACAGAGAAGGCCATGAAGTTGACAGAATGGTCTCACCATTTGCTGACAAAGCTTCCAAACAGATGTCTTTCCAGGAAGATAAGTGGTTGCGAGGGTCTGCCTCTTGGGAAGAGTGTATGACAGGGGCCTTCACATGGGAGAGAAGAGGCATCCAAGGACGAGTGGAGACCAAGATTTGGTGGCAGCACAAGTGGGGCCACAGTCAGGGGGGGTTAACGGAGGGGGGTACCTGTGGGCCCTGGGGACCGAGCCCCATCCCATGCTCCAGAATCCCCAGTCTAGAGGAGGCAGCAGAGCACTTGCCTCCCACCCTGACTGTGAAGACAGGGCTCTGGGATTTGTGGGGTGCCTGGGAGTGCAGAACCTCCTGACCCAGTGCCCCCACTCTCCAGAGGGGACCCCATACGCTGGAGGCCTGTTCCGTATGAAACTCCTACTGGGGAAGGACTTTCCCGCCTCCCCACCCAAGGGCTACTTCCTGACCAAGATCTTCCATCCAAATGTGGGCGCCAATGGTGAGATTTGCGTCAACGTGCTCAAGAGGGACTGGACGGCTGAGCTGGGCATCCGGCATGTGCTGCTGGTAAGTTCTGGAGTGGGCCCAGGCCTGGACATCCCAGTCATTTCTGAGCCCCAGTGCATTGTTTCTCTTTTTTTTAAATCAACTCTGAAGTAGTTGGGGGCTTTCATGTAAAAATCCAGGTTTCCAGTTTTTCTGGAAAATTCTCGAAGAGTTGGCAATGCTGGCCCTAGGACAGCAAGTATGGTTGTACGAGTTGTTCAATACCCAGGGCACCTTTGTTTTAAACAAGTGATGGGTTAGGTTAGTAGGGCACTTTCTAACAGGTCAAACCAAGCATCTGGTGACAGACCTTCCCCCTCTTCCTTTCAGGTTGTAAAACTCACTGTTCTAAAGTGTACAGTTCGTTGTTTTTTTAATTGTCACGAAGTCTGGCAGTCATCTCCTTGTAATTCCAGAACGTTTTCATAAGCAGTTGTTTCCTAACCAGGGCTGATTTTGCCCCTTTCTGAGACTTCTTGCATTATCAGGAGACATCTAGCAGGGGAAACCAGGGGTGCTGCTGCACGCCTGCGAGGCAGGGATGAGCCCAGTGGAGACTATCTGGGTGATATTGGTGCTCCAAGGTCCCCCCACTGGCCACTTAAAGGATTTAGGTCAACATCTGCCTCCCCACTTTCTTGAAGCTGAAGTTTTTCTTGAAAACTGAGTTTCTAATGAGCCCCTGGGGCAGATGGTAAGAGGAGGGGAGTCAGGATTTCCTGTAGGGCACTGGGGAGGCTCAAGCTCCAAGATAAATAGACTCCAACCTTTTTCTCCCCATCCTGGAGTGTCGGCGGTAGCTGCCAAGCGACACCAGAAACAAACTTACAGAATAATTCCGAGTGTCCCTGGGGGCCATGCTGTGTCAGGCTTGGCCATCAGGGAGCTATAGGAAAGGCCTCTGGTTGTGGGGTGCAGTGGTCAGAATTTTTGGTATGATCCTGGGTCCCCGATCATCAGTGATGTCTGCTGGGCCAGGTGCCATGTGTCATAGCAGCCCCTGTTTCCCTTTACAAGCCAGAGCGGTCACATCACCTGCTCAAGGCCAGGCATGTTCTGGGACATTCTGGGTTCCCCTTCAGAATGAAGGTAGAAGATAGAGGGCGATCCCCTTTACGTTCTTGATGCCATTCTCTCGATTGCGGGCCATCCCTGCTGGAGTCTGCTCTGCACTTGGGATTCCCGTTAAAGCCAGTGGAGGCTCAGGGCTTATGCACCTCACTATAGTGTTGTGGAAAGAGCTTTGAGGTCCAACAGGCCCTAGCGTGGGCTCCTAAGCTACGCCCCTCACCTCCTGTGTGATCCTGGGAAAGTCTCTTTCCTCCCCAGTTCAGGCCTCAATCATTGGGCCAATGGGGGTGACAGTGAGCAAAGGTGAGAGAGGGATGTGGCCATGAGTTGGGTGACTGTCCAGTCTGGGGTAACAGTGTTGAGAAAGGGAACAGCCACAAAGTTGGATATGGGTGGCTTGTGGGGCTGTGACTGGCCGGCCCCTGACCCTGTGCCCATTCCCCACAGACCATCAAGTGCCTGCTGATCCACCCTAACCCCGAGTCTGCCCTCAACGAGGAGGCAGGCCGCCTGCTCCTGGAAAACTACGAGGAGTATGCGGCCCGTGCCCGCCTGCTCACAGAGATCCACGGGGGTGCCAGTGGGCCCAGCAGTGGGAGGGCTGAGGCCAGCCGGGGCTTGGCCAGTGTGGCTGCGGCCTCTTCCACCGACCCCATGGCCCTTGGGGGCCCAGCAGGGGCTGAGGGGCCCATGGCCAAAAAGCATGCAGGTGAGCGTGACAAGAAGCTGGCGGCCAAGAAGAAGACGGACAAGAAGCGGGCTCTGCGACGGCTGTAGGGGGTTCTTCCCTCCCCACCCGACCCTCAACTGTCTCTAAGTTATTTAAGTTATGGCTGGGGTGGGGGAGGGCATGGGGCACTGGGAGGTGGATTTGTTTTTCTAAATAAAGTTGGAAAAGCAGCTGCTGTGTCTCTTAGATTCCCCAGGCACAGCCTGTTGGGGAGGTGGGCTTAAAGCAGGTGGTATCCCGCCCTCAAGTCCACACACAGTCTGTCTAGGGCCCTCAGCTCAGCAGACCTCCTGGTTGAGCTCTGGAGCTACCTTCTGTCCTCCTGTGACAGTGGAAGGAGTCTCAGCCCTCTGGAGTCAAAGTTCCCATCTGAAACAGGCTGAGGGGAGGGGGCCTGAGGCCTGCTCCAAATAGCCCAGCCAGGAGAAGGTGTGAGGGGGCTTGCTTTTGCCTCCTCAGACGAACTTTATCCATCTGCACTGGGATGAGTTTCTGTCCCCTCAAGGCACCAGATCCTGTCTTAAGATTTTTCCTGGGTGACCAAGTGTATTATTCTCGTGTGCTTCTGCAAAACGAGTCACCAATCCCAGGCCCAATAAGACACCCATCTCCCAGTTTCAGTGATGAGAAGTTCCGGTGTGGCAAGCTGGTCACTTGGCTGGGTTTCACGCTCAAGTTGAGGTTTCCACCAGCTGTATTCCTTTTTAGTCCCTCTTAAAGGTCACGATAGATTTCAGTTCTTGGGGGTGTAGGGACAGTCCTTAGCTAGGAGCTGGGGGGTTCTTTCCCCCTTGGCCACACATGTCCAACTTCAGAGCCCAGGCCTTTGAAGGGCTCAGCTGATGAAATGAGGCTGCCTGGGTACTCAATTATCCAAGGAGTGGGGACAGAGCAGCTTAGAGTGGCCCATCCTGTCCTGTTTCTTTGTCCTGCAGAGGGAGGACTGGCAGTCGTACCCATTGGGCTCTGCGGAGGCTCAGGGCTTAAGGTACAAAGTGAGGGGGTGATGGTGGGAATGGGAAGCAGTGAGTCTTGGAAAAACAACGGAAGGCAGAAACAGAGCCAGAGAAGGTGGGCTGGCTTTACCTCAGTTTCTCATCCATTAGCAATTTTGTTGCCCTGTGCCGGACCCCCAGGACAGTGTCAAAAATGATCATAAAATGAGAAGAGGAAAATGTGTGTCTACACAAAGATTTGTATGTGGATCTTCACAGTTGTTTCCTTCTGTAGCAGGCAAAAAGCTAGAAGTGAGCCAAATGTTCAACAGATGAATGAGTAAAGACATTGTGAGTGTTCATACAATGAAATGCTACTCAGCAAAATATTGATACACAAAACAACATGATGAAACTCAAAAAGTGTTACATGCTGAGATAAGCCATAGAAGTATAAAATATTCCATTTATATGAAATCCTAGAACAGGTAAAATTAATCACTTAATAGCTGAAAGCAGATCATTGGTGGTATGAGATCAGGGAGGATCAAATGCGTGGGCATGGGGAGGTTTTGGGGTGACGAGTACATTCCAGATACTGAGTATGGTGGTGGTCACACCAGTGCGTAAGTCTGTCAAAACAAACTATATACCTAAAATAGGTGTATTTTGCTTTGTATAAAGTATGTTTCAAGCTGATTTAATTTTTTAAAATGGAGTGAAATATGAGCCAGTGGGACAAGATATTTATATTTGTAAGTCGCATAACCCAAAAGGACTAATCCAAACAATATATAAAGAGCTACAAACCAATAAGACAGCACAAAAAAAAAAGTAGGCAAAAGCACTTGATCAAACACTTCACAAAACAGGAAATATCCAAGTACATGAAAAGGCACTCATCCTCACTTGTAATTAAAAAAATGCAATGTAAGTCAAATTTGAAATCACTACACTCCCATGCAACTGGCAACAGTTACTACATAGGCTCCTGGTGGTACAGTTGAAAACACTCAGCATTCTTGCACCTATACCACAGGCTTTAAACAACCCTTGTCCTAACTTGTGCAAACAGTATAAACATACTTGCGTATTCAAGAACCAATACAACAAAAACAATTAGCTAGCACTGCTTCCAGCAGTGTGGGAAGGTGTGGGACAATCATGAACATCATGACCTCCAAACAAGTCATAAAAGAAACTGATAGTTTGAGTGCCTTCCTACTTCATTTCCAAAAGGGCAGAGATGAGTGCTGCTGCTAAGCAGATATCCCTACCTAGTAATGATACAAGACATCACTTGTAAAATTCTTAATCTTTTTAGTAAACCTAGATAAGTCTTTTCTTTCCTCCTTTCTTTGGGAAAAAGGCCCTCTCCCTCAAATCCAATAATTGCCCAGAAAATGGTGACTCAAGTCCTCTGGCTATTGATAAGGATCATCAGTCTATTATTAGCAGAAATGGCTTTAGGCCAGACAGGGCCCTTAGAGTCTGAGAGGGGAGGGAACTTTTAGGCCAAAGGTCTTTTCATTCTTTAAGAGATATATTAACCAAACCTGTTTTCTTTTACTCAATAGGCGAATCAGTAATAGAAAATTAATAGATCTATGATTTAAATAACTAGTTCGTATCTTCCTTTCCTTGTCTAGGGACTGAGGCGGCACTTCAGCAGGTAACTCAAGACCCTGTCCTGGCTAAGGCAGAAAGGGAAAGAGCTCAATGAAACCCCAATAGGCAGGGACTACAACCCTTCCCAGCAGGAAGTAGATACAGAAGAGAACTCTCATCCCTCAATATCCATACTAATAATAAGGGGGTTCATAGCTCTTAGAAAAGAGTGAGGAAGGAAAGTTAGGGGGTTTTGGGTCTGCCTGCAAAGGCACTGAGGTCATCCTATTCTAGAAGGGGTCTGCCCTAGTCCACCCACAATTAAGCAAGCCAGAAGGCATTTGGGGGCTAAAAGTAACTCAGAGAAATAAGTGAGCAGAAAATTAAGTACTAATTAGAACCAGTCACTTGCACCTGCACAATAAAGACCCCAATATCCTCAGTTTACCTGAGCCTCATTATACCATCATTCTAATATGATGCATATGCCCAAAGTTCATTAATAGCATTATAACAGACAGTTCTGGGAATGAAAATGCACAGAAAGCAAATTATGAATCACTGAGTCCTGTCAATCTTAGTTGTCAATCAAGAAGCCCACATCTCTAAGAAAAGTAACCACCCACAGGATAAAAATCCCAAAGGGTTTGTTACTAGGCCTTTGAGCCTCTCTTCTCTTGCCCAGGCCCACTTGCATGTCTGGTAGTGTACTATCGCTCCTAATAAAGCTTTTCTTTTCTGCTGTACTTTGGTGTCTAGCTCAATGCTTTGTTCAAGACATCAAGAACCTGGACAATGTGCCAGGGGAGGAACCCCACTCTCTGGTAACAGTAAAATTGTAAAAGTATGGAGGTTGTTTCCGCAAAGCTTGGGATCTCTGATCACCTCCAACCAACAAGCAGCACGGGAGGGCTTCTGAGGGGCATTGTCTTGCTTCTTTACTTGGGTGCTTATTACACGGTGCTTCCTTTATAGTTATGAAGTGTCTAAATATTTTATGCACCCTTCCGTAAGTCTACTGCATTTCAGAATTTTGAACACATGAAGCAGCTCATTATGTACATATATTGCCCAATTTCCAAAATGTTAAGTAAAAAAAAAACCCCATGCAAATTGTGTATATGCTACTATTTGTTAAATTTTTAAAAATTTTTAACAAAGGATGCATGTGTATATCATTGCATATGTATTTAATGCCTCTGGAAAGTCACCTTAGCACCTGCATATATTGTCTTAAGGAAGGAGAGCCTGGAATACCCTGTGGATGTTACCTATTCAAAAAGCAAAGATTTTAATTTTAAAGATAAAAGTTTCCACAAACAGTTCCCTCAGTTCTGTTTCCCCAACACCCAGTTCTCTCAGTTAGTGACAACCAGTGTGTTACTAGGTTCTTGTGTTTTTTCTGAAGACATTCTACCCAAATGCAAGCAATTTAAACATTCTTCTAAGCCCACCCCCTTTAACACATTGGCAATGTCCTGTACACAGCATGTAGCACCTTGCTTTTTCAGCTTAACAGCAAGTCTTGGAAGTGTGTCCCTTTTGCCACTTATAGCCCTTCCCTTTCACTTGGAGGTAATTGGAGGGGACCGGAGCTGCAATGGGGTTCTGAGCAGATGTTAAGTCACATGGACTTAGTGCCAACAGGATGCCGCTCCATCTGGGCTGAGAACAGGCCCAAGTGGGGCACAGATGGAGGCTACTGTTAAGAGTCCAGGCAAGACAAAGAGTTTGTCAGGAAGTAGTCAGGGTCATGTCTGTTAACTGGGGAATGCTGGAGGGGTGAGGGGTGGAGGTCAAGAACTCTTCGAGGGAGCGCCACTGCCTGGCTGCCTCTGATATTCCCATCTCCCCAGGGCTTCCCCACCACACCCCAGCTGGAGGCCTGAGAGAGGCCCTTAGACCTTGGCCACAGAGCTGTAGAGTGGGAACAAGGAACGGGATCATCTCTGCACAGGGTCCCCAAGATGACAGAGACCAGGGTCCCACTTGATGCTAGATCCTCGGGCCGTGGCAGTGGCTGGCATGTAGCAGGTACACAGAAAACTGTCAGCCATGATGTGACTTTCCCCCGATCTGCACGTGTCTACATCTGTACAGCAGGCATGACACCTGCTTCGTGGGATGTCGGCACCTGGATGAGAAATGGCCAATCCACAGGTGTATTTATGTATATGTGCATATGTACACACACATGCACATGCCACACAGAATCATTAGACAAGGTCCAGCCTCTCCCGGCACTTATGTTCTCCACACTCTGGCCAAGCTGGTGGTAGACCAGCTCAGTGTGATAAACAACACATGCAGGCAAGGGATGACGGGGAGCAGGAAAACCAGGAGAAACTTTTTTAGACAGTGATCAGACAGCTGTGACACCCTGAATAAGACAACCCTGGGGAGATGGCAATGTCAGAAGCAGCCAGGTAATAGCGCTCGCTCGCCAAGAGCTGTGGGCCTGGAGCAGCAGGTCCAGACCCGCAGTGCCTGTGGGAAATGGGGCAGGGTCTTCTGCAGCGTGACCAAGAAGTAAATGAAGGCTGGCAGCTGGAGAGAGTAATTAATCCTACTCTAGCAGGAGGTAAAGACAGAGGGGTGGCTGGATCCTTAACCAAAACAGGTTAATGACACAGCGGCTGGCTGGTGGGAAATCTGGGGCTGCCACCTCTCTGCTGTGCGGCTTGAGTGGGTTTCAGTGGCCCTTTTCAGGAGAGGGACAGCACTCCCAAGCTGTGAAGATTCACGAGCTTCATCGCCTATTTCAGACAAGTAGAAATGGGCACTCTTGACCCCAAACCGGCAGCCATGGAATCATGGGGCCCCAAGAGCTGTCCATCTGTCCCTAAGTGCTAGGATATACTCTTCACTACGCAAAGGGACAGCTCGCCTATACTCTGCAGGCTGCAAAAGGGCTGCTTCTGAGGCAGGTGGCACTCTCCCTAAGTTCTTGCCCTAGAGTGCAGCCTGCACCAGGAAAAGTAGCATGTCTAAGGATGAGGTTGACGGATAGCAAGACCCAAATGGTAGGCATGCTCACCTCACAGGCCATGCCAACCTCCGCTGTGGGAGGTACATGGGGCAGATTTGGCCACATCTGTGTGCCACCTCAGCCTAGATCCCCTTCCGAGATCTGAGTGTTCAGGGATCTAGAATGTCAAGATCTTCCCTAAAGTTTTGTCATGTGCCAGCAGTGAAATTCTGATTTTAGACAATTTTACCTGTTTAATCTGCACTTTCTAAATGTCTCACTAAACACTGACTCTGATGTGCTGAACAGAGAACTGACACCAGCCTAGATTCCTCGGAGGAACAGCTGGGGCTGGGCTTCCACCCCTGCACCTGGTCCCCCAACTCCCAACATTGCAACCTGTGTGGTACTGGTGGGTGGAGGAAGTCCCCTTAGGAACAAGATGTCAGTTCTGGTGATACAGCCAGAGCACTGTGGCCACACAGAAGAGAAGCCAAGGCGAGGTGGTTGAGGGTCAGCTGACACCTTTATTTCTTGGAGCAGAGGGGGGAGGTGTGTGTCTCAGGAGCTCTTAGTGGGGCGGGCCCGCTTCCTCTTCACCATCACGGGCTTCTGGCTGCGCAGGATGGCGCTGGCTCTGCGGATGGCGGCCATGCGCAGATCAGGGCGGTACTTGTTTTTGCGGATCATGTGTCGGATGCTGCTGAGGGTGGCCCGGGCATTCTTGTTGATGGTGGTCCGCACGTAGGAGGTGGCTGGCTTTCGCTGGCCTGGTGGGGGAGAAGGGGAGCCCCAGGGGTCAGTTGGATGGCCTGAGCCTTTAATGCACCTTCCAGGTGGTAAGGGCGCAATTGCACCCTAGAACAAGAGGGCCTCAGCAGGCAGCCCCACCTACACACAGATTTATGGGACACTTAGTGACCATTCCACAGCCCAGGTCCTGCCCTGGGCACTGTACAGGTGCCTATCTCCTCACCACTGTGTCCGAGACACAGCATTCACCACCATGTAACTTTTACAGTTGGAATCCAGGCTGCCTGGCTCTGGGACAGCGATGGGGAGGTGAGTACTTGGCACTGACCTGGCCAGATAGTGAGACCTCGGCCTGCAGGTCATCACTGCCCCACCCTCCCAGGCCCACAGTATTCCCCTCTGCAACAAGGATCTGAACCACCAAGCTGAGGCCGAGGAGCAGGGATCATGGAGGGCTGAGGGTAAGGAAGAACCTCCTACCTGTAAACAGCAGAGTGTCTAGACACTGCTATCCAGGATTAAAACACCCCCTTTCTTGTGCCACAGAGTTGACAGGGTCCTAGCTGGAGTCCTGTGCTCCTGGTTTCCCCCAAGAAGCCAAGGACCCCTTGCCATTCCAGGGGTGTGGCTGAGATGCTCACCCCAGAGTGACTCCTCACATCAGTCTGGTTCCTGACAGCTTGGGAAAGGCTATCCAACAACCCAAGGGAAGGGAACCTTTTAGCACCCAACACAACACAAGGTTTTCAGGAGTGTGGAAACACAGAAGGATTGCTACCTCTCCAGGGCAGGAAGGAGCCACTTAGAGCAGGAGCAGGCTGTGGCCTCTGCTGACACTGAACAGGATATTGGGCCCTGACCCCAAAGAGAAGACAGTCCTAATCTGTGACCTGGGAAAAACTCATTTCTCTTAAAAACCTGAGCAAAAAACAGAAATGGTGGAGGTACGATACCCCAGATTTCAACTGGTAACAGTCCTTGAGAGACCTCCCACCTCCCCTGCCACTAAGAAACTAAGAAAGAAGGCTGCCCACACTTAAGAGTACACTGTATGGGGGGTCGGGTGCTAGGACCCCTTCTGAGTCCAAACAGAATGGGAGTCAAATTGTGCTTCCCACCCAGCTTGTCACTTCCTAAAAGTGGGAGACAAGGTAAGAAAGCCTTATCTGCTGGTCTGAATTTTCCCACTGCGGTGATATAGAAACATTCACCTGAGCTGTTTAAAGGATTTAATTTGGAAATATATACCACACACCCCTATAATTTAATCCTCACAACCGGACGGTACACAGAGTTCAGATCCTATAAAGTTCTTCACTTTCAGGTAACAAAACAGGTTGAGACTGGACCAGCTCACACAGGTGGTGGGGTGGCCGAGGGGAGCCAGCTTCCCAGAGAGATATCCTGACCCCAGGAATCCCAGATTCACTGGCAGAATTACTCCTGGTGCCCAACCACAGGCCCCTGCTCCGATGGCAGCCGCGGCCTGGAGAAACGCTCACCGGATCTCCGCTTCATGACGATCACCACGCCTTTGCCATCCGCTGCCGGCTCCACGCCCACCGTCTTGCGGTGAATCAGCCCGTTGTAGCGGAAGGAATTGCGGGCCTTCAGATTATTGGGTTCCTGGGAAGGACACATTAGGAGGTCGTGAAGATGGAGAAGACCGGCGACAGCGGGGGTGCCTCCCTCAGACCCAGGCGCCAGGGCCCCACTTACGGTGCTGTACGTCTGCTTGTTTCTCTTTATCAGGAAACTGGAGCAGTTCCGTACGACCATCCATTGCAGATGGGCGGACATGGCGACAGCTGCGGAGAAAGGGGTACAGGAAGATGGCAAAGGGAACAGCAGGCCGACGCCAGCCCCGCGCAAGAAACAGAGAAAGGATGTATCTGGGGACCTGGTAAATGGGGGAAACCTAAGAGCAGACAGCACTTAGTAATTTGCCAAGAGCTGCTCGGCGACCTAAGGCGGCGGGGCTGAACGCAGGCGCCGAGACTAACTGCGGGGGGCGACGTGAAAACCCACAGCAACTTCGGGCGGGGCCAGGGGGGCGGCCAAGGACGCGAGGGACAATTAGAGAAGCCGACAGGGGTAAACGCTGCGGAGCAGGCGCCGCATGCAGCCACGCAGAAGGACGAAAGGCCTCAACCCACCTCCTCTTGGTGCCTCAGCTGGAGACGGAAAAAGGAGGGAAGAGGCGGAGCGTCACCTTTAATACCCTCACGCATTTCCGCTTCCTTTCCAGGAACGCGCGCGTCGTCGCTTGACCTCCGCCTCCTCGGCGACTCGGCGGCGTTCGGTTATTTCCGCCAGCCCGTCGTACTACACTCGGGAACCTTCGGAACCCTTCGGCTAAAGACCCGAGGGTGTGTTCTCCGACGCCGAGCATCAGGCTTCCGGGGCTGGTCGCTTGTTTACGGAACTCCAGGGCTGAATTTCCCATCCGGTCTGGTCCGGTCCGGCTCCGGAGGTCCCAAGGGACCTTCTGCAGCGGCCTCTCCCCGATATTGTTCACCCAGCGCTTGACACAGAATGGGCGCTCAATAAACGTGTTTTAGGATTTATGTTTGTGAACGAACGTGCGAGTGCATAAACTATTTAAGCCTAGCTCCGGAATCCTCGCGTTTATTCGGTCTTTATAAATACCCTGAAACTCACCGCGGTGTTAGGAAGTCCTGTAAACTGTCCATCTTTGTGTCCCCGATTCATTCGCTGGAGGCACCTAGGAGGCGCCAGGGGACGCGCAATGAGCTGATTCCCTGCGTCCCAGGGCTCCTTGGGGTCCAGGACCATGTTTGACCCTTGTTTTTGACCCCCCCGTCCCCACTTTGGGTGCACAGGAGCCCCCAAGAGGCGGACTGAGCAGAAAGAGACCGGGTTATCCACAGCGCCCTGCGCTGCCTCATTGTCGAGCCCTGTTGACCCATGTCGACCATGCAGTGCTTCCGCTCTTTGGGGTGCAGGAGCGCTGGACAGCCCTTATCCCTGAGGGCCAGGCCCTGCACAGGAACTGCGGCCAGGGTGCCCCGTGCCGGGCCCGTCCGCTCCCGCCGGGCTCAGGTGACCAGGCGGGTGCCGGACACACCTGGCGCGGTCCCCTGACCCCGCCCCTGGACGGGCGGCACCCAGAACGCTCTCTGCCGGAGCCAGCGCGGCGGAGTAGGGCCATGGCGGCGGTGCCGGCGGTGTGCGCCTCGCAGGGGCCCCCGCCGGGTGCACAGTCCGCGCCAGCCAGCGAACCCGCGCCGGCGTCCGGTCTGGGCCGGTGCCGGATAGCGCTCCTGCTAGCCGTGGCGCTCGACGTAGCCGGCATGGTGGCGCTGCTGACCGGCGTGTTCGCTCAGTTGCAGGTGCGCGGCCGCGACTTCGGCGACCTGCTTATCTACTCCGGCGCGCTGCTTGTCTTCCTGAGCCTGCTGGGCTGGATCCTCTGGTACACTGGCAACATCGAGATCTCGCGCCAGGAGCTCGAGCGCGACTACGGCCTGCGGCCCTCGGCGCTCGCCCGCCTGGCGCGCAAGCTCTCCCGCCGCTGGTCCGCGCCCGCCTCCGCCGCCGGCGGCCAACGAGCTGCGTCCGGCTCCCGGGGACCGCGCCGCGCCACCCGTGCGCCCCAGCTGTCCGCCGCCGGCTCCCGCCGCGTGCGCCTGCAGCTCGCTATGCTCGAGGCCGCGCCCGGGGCGGCGGGCGCGGGCACCGAATGAGGCGGAGGTGAGGGGCTGGAAGGCGGAGTGGGGAGAGGGAGGGACAGAGGGTGGGGGAAGGGATGGAGGGATGGAGGGGAGAGACCGAGGGACAGAAGTGGGAGAGGGACAGGGACAGAAGGGAGAGAAGGAGAGATGGAATCAGAGACAGGGCAAGATGGAGAAATATAGTGAGAGAAAATGTGGCGACAGAGAGACCCATGAACAGGATAAGATTCTTCTCAAAGGAGAGAAGCAGGGAGTAGCAGAGACCCAGAGGATAGAGAGACAGCAGGCAAGCGTGCAGACTTGGGGGAGACAAATGAGAACCTGCCCTGCCCCCAGATGAGAGTGAGAGAGTCACTGTTAGCTGGGAAGTCCCTCCCTGCACTCCAGCCCCCAGGCGCATCAGGTCCCATTTAATCTTCTCAGTGTAACTGGGTGTCTGAGGTCACTACTCTCACCATCTCCACCCCAGTGGAAGACACTGAGGCCCCGGAAAGGTGCCACCTCTTGCCCAAGGGTACACAGCTGGGATTCTCCTGACAAAAAGTCTGAAGAGAGAGAGGGAAGAAGTGGGAATGACCAACACAGGCAGGACAGTGATGGCAACAGACCAAGATGCTGGAAAGGCTCATGCTCTTCCCCCGCCCTCTCCCCTCTACCTTCTATCTGCTTTCCTAAACACATTCTCCACTGTTCACTCCTCTGCTCAAAGCCCTCCTGTGGCTCCCCATTGCCCTCTGGTTAATCCGAAGCCTCTCACCCGCATGTGGGCCCCCCATGGTTCAGATCCACATCTTCCACCTTCTCTGCAGTCGTGATGGACATCCCTCAATCGGTGGACAGCCCGGCTCCCCCACCAGTTGGCTTCTGTCTATGCTCTCCCCGGAGTGCCACTGCTGTTTGTATTCTACACTGAAAACTTCCCGTGTCCTTTATGATATAATTCAACTTCACTGCCTTTCTCTGAGTCTTCATATTATCTGCGTTACCCGTTATTGCTTGTATCACCATGTAGTGTGTCTGTGTGTGCCGGTATTGTCTCTCCTACCCAATAGGAGCCCCTTGAAGGTAAGGCCTGGGTGTCTGATGTCTTTGTTCTTACCACTGCTTAGCAAAAACTCAGAAAATCAGAGGTTGATGATAGGTGCATGGTTGGATAGATGGACAGATGGCTGGATGAATGGGTGAATGGATAAATGGTTTGATGGATGTGTGGATGGATGGATTGGTTGATGGATAAGTGGGTGGGCTGGGTGAAGGGTGGGCTGGTGACAAGTGGTAGATGTAATTGAATTGATGATGGGATGGATGGATGGATGGATGGAGGATGGATGGATGGATGATGGAGAGAATGATGGATGGGTGGATGAATTGGTCAATGGATGTGTGGTTGGGTGGGTAGATGGATATGATTGGATTGATGGAAGGGTAGACAGGTGAATGGGTGGCTGGCTGGCTGGTTTAGGCAGATGAGTAGATGGATGGATGAATAGATAGGTGGAACAATGGATGGATGAGTGACTCAGTTTCTTGAGAAAGGATGAACAACTGTATGCATAGGTGAAGCATGAGCTAACACAAAATTTGGCATATAATGCAGAAATAACCACACATGGTTTAAATTACCCCCTGGAAATCCTTACTTTGCCCAAAACTCTCACGCAGCTGGATGGATCTCCATTGCTGGAACTACCTGTCAGAAACCGGCCAGGCTGACTTGAGTGTAGGTCTCTCTTAGAAGGAAAATGGGCCTCCTCTTCAGTGGTAAAGGGGAGGTGCTTCCAGCACATGAAGGGCAGAGAACCTGAATTTTCACAAAAGGACCCGTAGGTCTCGGCTCCAGTCGCTCCCCACTATCTCTGGGACCAAATTAGTTGAATGGCCATGTAGAGCTAACCTCATTCTTTATCATTTCCCCTCTCTGTCTTCTTTGTTAGCTCTGTCTGTCTGTCTGTCTTTCTCTCTCTCTGTGTCCCCTGTGTCTATCTCAGTCTCTCTTTCTGTCTCCCATGTTTCTGTCTGTGCCTCTCTCTCTCCCGGTCTCATTCCCCACCTGTACCACTGGATACCGGTGAGTTAAAGTCTAGTGCATGCTGCAGCAAATCAGGGCATGGAGGGATGAGAGGCCACGGAGTCAATGTGTGAGAGGCTAAAGCAGGTCGCTGGGTGGTGGGCACAGAGAAAACAGGGATGCAGCTTTCAAACAGCTAATAACCCCACCCTCCCATCTGCAGACGAACCCATAGCCCCACCTGAGTGAGATGTGCTGCTGCCCCTGACATCATCTGGCCTCCAGGATACCTACCTGTGCTCCTTCTGTGTCTGTCACCTGGATAAATGGCTCTGCCTCCCAGCTCTGCTTGTCTGTCTGGGAAGGGGATGGAGCTGGGGCAAGTGTGAGATTGCTTGCTTCCTCCCAGGGCACACCTGCAGAGGGTTCCCCCCAGCCCTTGGGGGACCCAAAGCCACTGGGGACATAGGAGCCTCACAGAGGGAGCTGGGGGGCAGGATCTCGAGCCCAGACCCACCATCTCAGTCCAGACTTCCCTCTGCCCAGATTGCTCTGTTAGTTTGGTGCCCTCTGGGAAGCAGACAGAGGGACAAATTAGACTTGCAAGATATTTATTGGGGAAAAGACTATTGGAGGAGAAGTTGGTGTGGGTCTGGAAGTGAGAGAGGAGAGGGGGAAGGAAGGAGGGGTGGGCAGGATGAGTCTTGAATTGTAACACAATTCCAAGAAAGTTTCCACCAGGACACTGGGGGTCTGAAAGCTGAAGTCCTCTGCTAGAGGAGGCACATGTCCTAGAGGGACCGCCCTGCCCCGCCCCCCCCCACATTGATGGGAAACCTGACAAATGCTAGAGACCACCAGAGACTATCAGGCAACGGCACTTCCTGCAGGATGAGACCTGAGGGGTACATCCCCCTGGCTGTGGGCCATGCCCCCAGCCTCCATTTCAGGTCCCAACCCAGGCCATGCCCACCTAAATCCCAAACTCCTCACCTCCCCAGATGCCTCTCAGTCCAGACACACTCCCCCTGCTCTGATCACAGCCCAGCTCCTCCAATCAGCTCTGCTGGTGCCCCATCAGCCCAGGTGCCTCTCAGCTCGATCCTCCCCACTTACCCCCAGACCACTCTCATTCTCAACCCCAAAAGCTCACACACCCCATGATCAGAGTCCAGTTCCCCGTTAGTCAGCACTGACCTCCCCAAACATACACACACACTGCTCCAAGTCTTGGCTTCCATGGCTCTCAGAAAAGAGAACAGGCATCTATATGCTATATCTGTATTGAGGGGTCCCCCCAGGGGCACCCCTAATCTTCCTCATCCCCCCCTTCCGTATCTTCGCCCCCTTCTGTCCCTTCCCCTTCAGTAGCCCCTGAGACATCCAGGGTCCCCTCCAAAGGCACGGAGGTTGGCATGCTGCCCATGGACTTCTTTTCACTCACAGTCCCCCGGTCCTTGGACAACAGAGAGACGGTCCTTGGCAGGCTACATTTGCCCTGCAGGAACCCTGGGAGGCGCAGCATGTCCCGGCGCCTGGCCCACCTGGTGGGAAGGGGACACACTTTCCTCAGCCTATCCGCCCGCTCTTCTGGAGCAAGGTGTTCCCACCCCGCCCCACCCGAACTCAAACCCCACTCGCCAGAACAAGCAGATGCTGGAGATGAGGAAGAGAAGGCCTCCGCACGTCCAGCCCAGCGCCCACATGTGCTTCCGCCGCATGTTCTCTGGAAAACATGGAACTTTAGACCCAGATGCCAGCTTTGGCCCCTCCCCAGAGACACTGGCTTCCACTCGCTCACCATCCGGCCGCTGGTGGTAACACACCCCATCTCGGTAGCAGCATCGTAGGCGCAGACAAAGATTGGGATTCTCGATCGCTGCTTGACCCCCACAGCTC
The DNA here is from genome assembly GCF_902729225.1 of Pteropus medius. Taxonomy (NCBI): domain Eukaryota; kingdom Metazoa; phylum Chordata; class Mammalia; order Chiroptera; family Pteropodidae; genus Pteropus; species Pteropus medius. Next base: position 1,269,608 of record NW_024355109.1, read on the forward strand.
TCCCGGTCCCACACATCTCCCTCACAACCTGGGGACCAACAATGAGCAGGCTTCATCACACAGCCTGGCCCTGAGGGCCTTAGAGCGCCAGGATCCCAAGGCCAAGCTCTGAGAATTGACTGCCTAGTACTTGCTTTGTACGGGACCCAAGAGTTCAGGCCCTAGCCTTCCCCAGATCCAGGAGTCCAGGCCCCCCAGCCTCCTCCTTCAGACCCAGGAGTCCAGGCCCCCAGCCTCCCTCAGACCGGGAGTCCAGGCCCCCAGCCTCCTCCCTCAGACCCAGGGATCTAGTCTGGGTCCCATCCCTGGGAACCCGGGGTCCAGCCACAGCTCACTCCATGGGTAGAAGAACCCTTGGATTCCATTCCCGTCTGTGAAGGAAAGAAGATGGTGTCAGCTGCTGTGTGGAGGCCGAGGAGGCCCCTGCTCAGCTCTCTGACCCTCTCTCCGGGGCCCCTCACCTACTGAGCCCTGCATCAGCAGGAAGAGACTCAAAGCTGGGACCCCAGAGCCCACCATGTCGCCTCCCAGACCCCTGGGACCTCTATGGGCAGAAACCTCCAAGTCCATTGCCACAGCAACCAGCTCAGCCCCGCCCACCTGCCCGCCCAGCCCCAGATTCTAAGTTCTGTTGCCAGGGAGTCCCCTTAGCCATATGGAAGAGGGAAGGGGGTCACACTGGCCTGGTCATGCCTGGTTGCTAAGGAGTTGCTTTCTTAACAACCAGGTGGAAGGGGCCCCAGGTGGTGGGGTGGGTGCCTAGTGTTAGAAGGACCTCTTTAGCGACCTAGGTGGAAAGTTGGGGGGTCCAAGGTCTCTCATTACCAAGTAAGGGACCTGAAGGGTGGGCACACAGAATCCTCATCAGAGACTCCCTCTTTTCATCACCCAAGGCCCAGGAGCAGCTCCAGGGAGCCCAAAGTTTCCTGAGACTTCATTGCTCGGGATCTTCTCCCTAGCAACCAGGGGCAGGGGGACCTGAAGCTCCAAAGGCCTCACTGAACCCCATTGTTAGGGAGGCCTACATAGCAACCAGGGGACCTAGGAGGTTGAGGAGTAAATGGGGGTCGGGCACTTGTCAGGAGTCCCCTGGTCTCAACGCACTCCAAACCTCTGATAGGGAATGTGTAACAGGAGCAGCTTGGCCATGCCTGGCACAGATCTGAAGGCTGGGGGTAAGGATGACTCATAGGCAGGGAGACCCTTCACCTGCCTAGGCCTCAGCTTCCCCACCCAAAAACAGGGAAAGGAGTCCAGCTGGAGGTCTCTAAACTCCTGATTTGTTCTGCCCAGTGGAGCAGGCAGAGGCTGACTTGGGACTGAGTTGAGCCCTACTCCCCGGTTCACCTCGTATGAACCCCTGCTCGGCTTTTCAACACAGTGTGGAAGGGGCTCAGCTCTCCTGGGGCAGCGAGTCTGCCCAAGCTCTTGAGTCTGAGGGCAAAGGGAGCTGGGAGCTTGGACACCTGGACTAGAGGGAATGGGGAAGTTGGGGGGTCTGGTCTCCTGTGCCTGAGGGAAGAGGGATCTGAAGGCAACCGTCCAGGAGTCTGGGCCCCATTTCTCAGGAAGCGCCATGAGGTTGACTGCATCCTGCCCTCTCCTGTAAACATCCTGGTGGGAGCTGAGTGGGCCCTGGGCTGCCTCCGTCAGAGATGGCTTTGAGTCAGAAGGGGCTTGGCAGGGAGCCGGGGCAGGGTCAGAGGAGTCATGGGGCTGAGGCCAGGCAGCTGCTGACCGTTTCCGGTGTCAACATCATCTGGACCTACTTCCAATTCCCGGGATTCCTCAGGGATCAAGGAGGGGGTGGGAGGTGGGGCTGCTGGGCCCTGGACCGCGGCTTGGGACTGGGGGGGCCCCGCCGTCATGGCCCTCACCGCTAATGACAGGTTTGGGCTGCCTCTGCGGCCCGCCTGCCCCGTCACCCCCCAGAGGCCAGACAGGACCCCCCAGGGACAGACAGACGGACACACACACAGCCTTGGACCTGCTGACCTCACACCAACCAGCCCCACCTTGCTCGGGGGCCAGCACATGAGCAAGGACCCTGGGCTCCCTCCTCATGTCCCTGCAACATCTCCCTGCCATGTCTGTGACCAGCCCTCAGAGTCTGGGGCATGGCATCCCCCATCCTTGTCTCTTAACCTCTGAACTTGTCTCTTTGGGTCTCTAGATTTCCTTGTTTTCGCATCTCTTTTTCTCGTCTATAGACTCTGCTCCATCTATACTTATGCTTGTTGGTGTCATCTTCTGTCATTGTTTGAGATCCCCAATCTGCCTCTCAGCCTCTTTACCTCTCTCCCTCTCTACCCCTCTTGGCCCTCCTCGGCACAGACATACCTCCAGTGTCTCCCACCTGAAGGAAGTCCCAGGAGTCCTAAGAAATACCCACTCCTGTCTTGCACCTACCCGTCTCCCTCGGCCTCCTGCACCCACCTGAGAGAAGATGACCCCATAGGCCCAGGGCAATGGCTGAGGCAGATGGGGGAATGGCCCCAGCCAGGGACACAGACAAGTCTCAGATTTCTGATCTCCAGTAGAGCATTCCCCAGATCTCAGAATGGAGACACACTTGTCTCCACCTTTCTAGAAACAAGGGTTCACAGCCTGGACTCCTGACACCTGCATCTGAGGGAGGAGGCTGGGGGCCTGGACACCCAGGTCTGAGGGAGGAGGCCGGGGGCCCAGACACCCAGGTCTGAGGGAGGAGAGACTGGGGGCCAGGTCCCCTGGGTTAATACAGGGCTGAGGCTGGCACCCCAGGTTTCTCTGTAGGTAGAAGGGGCCACTGTGACCATATCCCTATTGTTGCATTCAGGTTGGCCTCAGGCCCAGTCCCCATCCCCTCAGGCCAGTCTATCCCCCAGGCCGGTGGCCTGAGTCACCTTGGCTGGCCCCGCCGGTCTGGGGGGGGGGCTACGTCAGTTCTCCCCTCACTGACGCAGCCTTGGGCCCCCCCACGCTGACTCAGCCGGAAACAGGCCCCCTGAGGGGCGGAGACCCAGTGGTCAGAAGCCTGGGTCCCAGTGGGAGCAGGAGCTGGAAAGGGCCCCTGGGGGGCCATGGAAGGGGTAGCCATGACATATCAAGGGCTTGCTTACCTGAGGCGATGATGTCATGTCCCACCATGGGGGGCTGTGACCTCACCTCCCTGGAGACCTGAGCAGTCACCCCCCCCCCCGTGGTGGGGGATGACTCCAGCTGCCATTCATCCCTGGAGCCCCCCTGCCAGCTCAGCGCAGTCTGGGGCCAGGAGTGGGGCTGCAGGGAGGCCTCTGGAAGTGCTCATCACCTTTCCTCTTCTTACTCCCATCCCATCTTTCTCTGACACCTCTGTTCTGGGCGGGGGGTGGCAGCATGCTCATAGGGACTTGGGTTTGTGTTTCAGTCCCTCAATGGCTCTGCGATGAACCCCAGGCCACCTCTGCCCCATATACCTGGCACTCACAGACTGTGTGCCTGGGTTAGCATCTCTGTCCCCTGAGTCTTGTCTCCCTCTCCTGCTCCAAGACTTGTCCGTGTGGCCATCTCTGCATAGCCAGCATCCCCCTGCCCTGTCCGTCTCCAGCTCTCCACTGAGCCTCTCTAGCCAGGTCTCCATCGCCCTCTCTGCCTCACCATCTAAGTCTCCCTCAGTGGCTACATCTTTCTGTCTCCCTGGACATGTTAATAAAAATCCACAAGAACAGCAATGGTTTGCACTTATTGTGAGCTGACTGTGTGCCTTACATGAGTGAACTCATTTTGTCCACACCGAGGCATCAGGGTGTGGGGTGGATACCCAGTTATCCCCATTGTACAGGCAGAAAACTGAGGCTCAGAGGGGTGAAGCCTCTCCTCAATGTCTTGTCTTTCTAGCTTGGTCCCCTGTCTGTCTCTGGTTCTCTCACCTTCTTGTCCCTACCTGTCTCCTGAAGAAAGGCTCTCCCTCGCTCTGCCTGCATTGCTGACTCCTGACATCTCCATTTCTGTGTCTCGGGCTTCTATCTTTGCTGCCCTGCTTTGGTGTCTCCATTTTTTTCTGTGTTTCTTCTGCCCCCTACATTCCCCCTGAGACTGGGTGTCTCTGTCTCTCTTCCTCCTGGGGTCTCCCCAGTTTTCTCCAAATCTCTCATGTTGCCTTCATCTCTCTAACTCTGGAATCCTCCTCTCCTTGCAGAGTAACTGCTAGTGTCTCTATCTCTCTGTGGACCGCTGTCTCTCTTATCTCTGAATCTCAGACTCTCCATCTCTGTCCCATGACCCCATCCCCCTGTGCTCCTCTTGTCCCCTTGCCTGGGTCTCAGTTTCTCCACCTCTCTTTCTGCCCCTTGGAGGCGCTCCCCATGGAGCTTCCATTTCCCCAGTCCCTTGTTGTCCCACCACCCCCTCCCCCTGCCTCCCCATCTCTCTGCCTATCCTTGTCCAGCCGACCCCCCACCCGCAGCCGGGCCCCAGCTCTTGAGCCTCATGTGTCTGCCCCGGCGGCGGCCGACCGAGGAGGTGGAGGGAGGGGACGCGGATGACCTCACCAGCCCCTCTCCGACCACCCCCCCTTTCCCTTTTCAACTTTTCCAACTTTTCGTTCCGTGCCCTCCTCCGAGCGAGCGCCGTGAGCCCTGCGAGGCAGCCGGCTCCGTCTGAATGGAAAAGGCAGGCAGGGAGGGTGAGTCAGGATGTGTCAGGCTGCCCTCCCCTGCCGCCTGCCCCCCGCCCGCCCGCCTCGGCCCCCTATATAACCCCCCAGGCGAACACACTCCCTCACTGCCGCGGCCCTGGCTGCTCACCGCACATGCCTCCCCTTCCCAGGCCGAGGCCCAGCTGACCCCTGGGGCTCCCCAGCAGCGGACAGGGAAGGGTTAAAGGCCCCCAGCTCCCTGGCCCCTGCCCTGGGGAACCCCTACCCTGTGGGGACATGAACAGTAAGTTGGTTCCAGTTCATGGGGTTGGGGGTGAACAGGGAGAGAGGAGGGAGGGACCGTCGGCTGGGAGGGTGGAGAGCAGACAGACCGCCGAATGGGACAGACAGGAGCGAGAGGGAGAGATGGGGAGGCAGACTGGGAGGTCAGTCAGGGCAAGCAGGAGGCCTGGAGCCCAGACGGGCGGCAGCGGGAGCGATGAAGGGACAGTCAGAGACACTGAGAAACCGAGACCCACAGACAGAGACAGAGAGACAAATGCCGGTAGGTGACCCTAAAAGGCCTGGGACCCCCAGGGAGTCGGCGGGGACCCAGAGATGCACACACCCCGGGACCTCAACAGAGGCTGCTCGAGGGAAACTGAGGCAGAGAGCCCAAGGAGGTGAGAGCCAGGGGGAGGAACAGAGAGAGACAGGGTGCAGACAGAAACGGGGGAGCCAGTCGGATGCAGATGGACTATGGACCGCGGCGGGAGCGGCCCGGGGGGCGGGCTGGGGGTGTGCTGCAGGAGCGGGGCGGCCCGGGGGGCGCTGATTGGCTGTGAGAGCGGGGGGCGGGGTCCGGGGGGGATGGGTTGCCGGGGAGGCCCCGGCAAAAGCCTGGGCGCAGCGCCGCTGGATCCCACTCTCCCGCCCAGGTGTGCCAGGGCATCCCGCTCCGCGGACAGCCCTCTGCCGCCCACCCTGGAAGGGGTCTCCGGGCAGGCGTCAGGGCCTCGGGGTCTCCAGACCGGGCTCCCTTCTCTGCTCTCAGGCCAGCCTGGGCTCCCGGGGCCCGGGGAAGGGAGCAGGTTCTGGCCTGTGCCTCCCCCTCATGCCCCGCCCCAGGGCCCAGATTCCGGCGTCCGGGGGCGGACGGGAGACGCCCGGCCCGTCTACCCGCCCCGGGCCGCGTCTGCTCCGACGGGCGGGGCAGCCAAAGCGGGAGAGGGAGAGGGGAGCCCGCTCTGGCCGGTGACCTGCCCTGGGTGCTCCGCCTTGGGACTCTAGACCCCTAGCCCCTCCTCGCTCAGATCCAGGAGTCCAGGCCTCTAACTCTTCCTGCCTCGGACCCGCCAGTCCCCCTGAGCCCTCCGCCCTCTCCCGCCCCCAGGTGTTTGCTGCCTGGTCCTGGTCGCGCTGAGCCTGTGGCCAGATAGAGCTGCTGCCCCAGGGCCACCTCCTGGCCCCCCAAGGGCCTCCGCAGACCCTCGGGCTGAGCTGGACAGCGCCGTTCTCCTGACGCGCTCTCTCCTGGCGGACACTCGGCAACTGGCCGCACAGCTGGTAGGAGAGGCTGAAGGGGATAGGCAAGGGCCTCGGACCGGGAATGACAAAGTGAGGGTTGGAGAGGCTGGTATCTGGGCTACCACGGTGGCAGAGATCGAGGGAGGGAGGAGTTTGAGGCTTGTGGTAGGGAGTGAAGAGACCCTCGGAGCTGGTCAGAGTGCCCCCTCATAGCTTCTTTTCCCCAGAGAGACAAATTTCCAGCCGACGGAGACCACAACTTGGATTCCCTCCCCACCTTGGCCATGAGTGCGGGGGCTCTGGGAGCCTTGCAGGTAAGAGCAGGGGAGAGGGATGGGGTAAAGGTGGGGCCTGGGCAGCAGAGATGGTCTACGAAGATCGGGGTGGGAGCAGGCATGCCCGAGGTGCTCCTGACATCCTCCATGCCTTGTCCCCCAGCTCCCCGGTGTGCTGACACGGCTGCGGGCAGACTTGTTTTCCTACCTGAGGCATGTGCAATGGCTGCGCCGGGCAGGAGGCCCTTCCCTGCGGACCCTGGAGCCTGAGCTGGGGGCCCTGCAGGCCAGGTTGGACCGGCTGCTGCGCCGGCTGCAGCTCCTGGTACGACAGCCCTGCTCTGAGACTCTGGTGTCCCCAAGATCCTTTGGCTTTGAGACGCTGAGGCCCCAGACTCCAAAATCCTGCCTGGAAACTCTCACTTCTCACCCCAAACTTCAGAGACCTCATGATCCTGTGACCCCAAGATGCCCACTCTGAAACCCTAAGACTTGATAGCTCAAACCCTCACCCATGACCTGGAAACCCTGGCCCAGGACACTGCATTCCAGACCCCCAAGCCCCGGAAACTGAACATCCAGACCCTGAGACCCCCCCGGGCCCTCAGATGGCAGACCCTGACCCAAAGCTTAGAGACCCTGGCTCCACACACCTCAGACCCCAAGTGCCTAGATCCTGAGCTTGAAATTAGACTAGACCTGAGCCCTAGAGAACCCAAGACCCTGTGACCCCTGGGTCTGATCCCAAAGACCCTGGACCTCTAATTCCAGCTCTGAGTTCTCAGACCCCACTCTTGAGACCCCAGTCCTCCCCAGCACCAGGATCCCAGCCCTGAGCCTACAGACCTTGCCATTAATTAACCTTCTGAACTTGGTCCTGGAACCCCAGCCTCAAGACTCCCACCTTTTGGACCCAGCCTCCATTTTCTGAATCCAACACCCTGAAGAACTCCCCACTGAGACACCCCATCCCACAGGCCAAAGACACCCTGGAAATATGCCACCTGGCACCGCCCCCCATGACCTGATTCAGTAGAGGCTGCAAACACTTTCCTGGACTCCGCTGCATCCCTGGCTTGTTACTAACCCTCGCTCTTCTCCCAACAGATGTCCCGTCTGGCGCTGCCCCAGGCGCCCCCAGACCCGCCAGCACCCCCCCTGGCCCCGCCGGCCTCAGCCTGGGGAGGCATCCGGGCAGCCCACGCCATTCTCGGGGGGCTGCACCTGACGCTGGACTGGGCCGTGAGGGGTTTGCTGCTGCTCAAGACTCGGCTGTGAGCCACCAGCCACAGCCACCAGCATTCTTCACCACCAGACCTTATTTATTTATTTATTTTGGGACTGGGGGCATGGCAGCCAGAGGACCTCGTCCCCATTATCTCCCTTAGTTAGAGATGGTTCCTCCAGGAGACCTGGGTGGGGGCATCTGTGCCTTATTTATACTTATTTATTTCAGGGGGTGGGTTGGAGGCAGGTGAACTTGGAGATCCCCAGGGGAAAGAAACTGGGGTCCTGGATTCTTGGGTCTCTAAGAAGTCTGGCCACAGTGCCTCCCTGGATTCTTGGGTCTCTAAGAAGTCTGGCCACAGTGCCCCCACTCCTCTGGGCCTGAGCAGGAGCACATACTATTTATTAAACAATTACTTTTTGTGTTGGGGTGGGGAGGGAGTGGGGAAGGAGGCCTGGGTTTTTGTACAAAAATGTAAAAAACCTTTGTGAGATGGAGAAGGGGGAATTAAATTAGTCATACACATCCACTTAGAGGTAGTTTCTCTGAGGGCTGGGGGCTGGATGCTGGGGCCCCTGGGGATGGGGGAGAGAGGGATCCTGAGTGGGCATGACCACAGAGGGAAGACTGTCAGTGCCCTGAGGGACAAATTCTGAGCCTCACCTGGTGCCCAGCACTTCGTAGGCACTCAATAAAGATTTAATGGAAGGTTCTAGAAGGTCACCCTGACTGATAGTACTCATGCAAGACAAAACTGCACACTGAAGGTTGTTCATGATGGCAGTGTTCACAACAGCAACTCAAAAACAACCTACATGTCCGACAGTGGGAGATAGTTAAATAAATTACAGCCAGTGTAATGGAACAGCCATGACCAGCCACCAAGAACTATGCTACAGAGGCGGCTTCACACACAGAAAAAGCGGGCTGCAAACCATGGCGTGAGCCCTATTTTGTGTTTCTCTTTCTCTCTCTGTATATGGATTAAAAAATATCCTAGAAGGAACTATGCCAAAAGGTTGACAAAGGCCATTTCCATGTAGAAGTTGGGATCGTGGGTAACTTTTATGATTTGCGCTTGTATTTTCCAGAATTTCTACCATGACCATGTATTTTGCAGGACGCGTTTTAAAAAGATAATAAACACTATTTTTAGAATGACAGAATACCAGTCCTCCCCATAAAATAAGCCCTCAGAAGGGGACAAGAAGGACCATTCGTTGAGTGCCTGCTCTGGGCCACACCCTAAGTGTAGGGTTTTACTTACATGATCCCATGGATCCTCCAATATACCCCATTTTACAGGTGAAGGAAATTGAGGCTGGGGGAGGTGCCTGTTGTTCAAGGTCACACAGCTGGGGAGAGACAATTGTGATTCTGCCAACGGCCTGGCTCATTGCAAAGAGTGTATTCCTTTCTTTATACCTCAATGTACAGCAATGGTAGCCACCCACACAAACGCATTCGATCTGTGGACACAGGCTCCATGGGAGTATGGGCCTTACTCAAGGTCTGAGAAGGGTTAGTGGCAAGTAGGGGCTATATTCCCACTTCCACTTGTAAGCGTCAGAAACCCAGTCAGTGCTTAACCATCCATTTGCAACATCCCAGACAGACCGTGGGGGGCCTTGTATTGTCATCAGTTTGGGTCTGGGAGGGAGGTTTCTGGTTTGCTCCCCACCCCCAGCTCTCAAGACTCCAGGCCATGGCCCTGGAGGAGAAGGGACCCCACAGCCCCGGGAGAGTTCCCAGAAAGAATCCCCTGGGTGTCCGATGAGGTCACAAAGCCCCCACCAAAGGCTCCTCCCCCAGACCAGGCTGACCACCCACAGGGCTATGGCCAGGCCCTGGGGAAGTTCCAGGCTCTGGAACTACTGAGCCCTGGGCCAGGGCCAGTGGGCTGTGGGGTGCCAGGTCCCTGACTCCGTGCCTGGGCAACTACCCTTTCTGCAACTGCCATGAACCGGTTTCGTAACATCAGGCACCTGGATCCACTGCCGGGCCCCCCAAAGTGGGTCCCCACTCTGGGCCAGCTGCAGAAGACCCTCCAGAAGGGCGAGTACCTGCCCCTCCGCCCGCTGCCCATGTTCGAGAGTAACTTTGTGCAGGTCCCCAGCTCCCTGCGCCCTGGGGGCAGAGAGGGGTAGAGCCAGAACCCCAGGCCTGGGGATGTGGGACTGCTGGGGTCTCAGGGGATGGGGGCTCGATCTAGGGGTGCCGCAGGAGCATCAAAGACAGGAGTGGTCCCAGCCCCTCTCCCTGACCCCCAGGTGACCAACCGAGGGGCCCCCGTGTACGTACACCACAAAACCAACCATCTGACCATGGGTGTGGCCGCCTCCTTGCCAGGCCTGGTGCTGCCAGACCTCCTGCTGATCGCTCGGCCCCCCGAGGGCAGGGACTGCTCCAACCTCGTCCTCACCAGGTGCCTCCATGCCCCCATCCCCTGCTGCCCCCAACCCCCTTCTCCTGCTCTACCTCCTCCATCTCCTGCCTCCCCAAGGATGATCCCGCTAGACCTGGTCCACCTCTACGTCCACAATTTGTCTGCCTGGCGTCTGAAGCTGCGCCTGATCACGGGCCGCTACTACTACCTGGAGCTGGATGCCCCTGACAGCGAGGTCGCCTTCCTGTTTGACCGCTGGGTCCATCTCATCCACTTGCTGCGGGAGCCAGCCACTGCCTGGGCCCCCAGAACCCTGCATACGGCCCCCATGGACCTGGCCCTGGTGGCACCTCCCGCCTCCACCTGGCGCCTCCAGGTGGGGACATGGCCCCACAGACTCCAGGGGCCCATTATGGTTCTAGATTCAAATGGGAGTCAGGACCAAGAACCTGAAGTCTAGGAATGGGGTAGAGGGCCCGGACCCCTGGATCTGAGATTGGAGGCTGTGGGCCCCGGTCTGAGGAAGGAGGTTGTAGGCCTGGATTTCTAAGTCTGAGGGAGGAGTCTGGGTCCTGGAGTCTGAGGCTAGATAGTCATGGAGATGTGAGAGCCAGGCAGAGGTTGCCGTTCCTGACTGTGCCCTCTCTACCCACAGGACCAGTCCCACACCAAGCGTTCAGGTGAGCAGGCTCTGTCATCCACTGGGTTTGCTGCATTTCTGCTGCTCCTCCCCCAGGCATGGGTGGAGCTTCCAGAGCGGGCATCTCCCCCCATGTCTGAGCCGCGCCCCCCGCGTCTGTCTCAGCTTCTCCCTGTGCCTCCCCAGCATCCGGGCCCTGACCTAGGTGTCCCCTCCCTTTCCAGTCATGATTGTTGAACCCACCTTTCCTTACAAGATGATGACTACTCGGAAAAAAAGAAAGGCAAAGGTGAGCAGGCCCGGCAGGCCAGTGGGTGAGGGGCTGAGGGGCTACGCCTCCTGACGGCTGGCTCTCCCTGGTCCCCCTGCCAGACCCTCAAGCGCAGATTCAAGTCCCAGGCCGTAGGCGACTCCCTGCCTATCATCTGGTCACAGCTGGAGCAGGCTGACGCTAGAAAGAAATCCAGAGAAAAAAGGTAGGTTTGGGGCCTTGCCGCGGGTAGGAGCTGGAGAAGGATGAGGATATCACCAAAGTCCCACCATATTGTGCCTACAGGTCTCACTCAGACCACAGCCTGCACAGATCTCAGACCAAACTCCAAGTTTCTGGTGAGCACACCCCTCCCTCTGCCTGCGTGAAGGGCCCCAAGCTCCAACCTCCCCTCCCCCAGGGCTCAGGCTGCTCTCCTTTCTCCCAGGGAAGCCCAGCATCACTATCCGGACCATCTTCAGCGTCGTTTCCAACACCATCAACCAAATGCCGTCCTCTTCCAAGGCAGCTATATACTTGGGGCCAGGAGGGCAACTCTTAGATCTTAGGGAGGAGGCTGGGGGCAGGGACACTGGGTCTGAGGGAAGAGGTTGGGGGCCTGTACCCTGGATCTGAAGGAGAGGTTTGGGGGCCTAGACTCCCAGGTCTGAGGGATGATAGGGCTGGAGGCCTGGTCTGTGTCTGAGAGGCTCACCTGCCCTAACATCCTTCCCCTCACCTTTCTCTATTTCAGTGTTGCTTGTCTAAATCTGACCCAGCAGTGGTTGTGGGTGGTTTATTTGAGAGCCCTTCGCAGTGTATCTCGGAGGACAGCCGAGATATTTCCTTGCTGGGCTCCTTTAACCACATCGATGCTTACCTGTGGCAACAGGATGTGGAAGACTTGATAGACCCTGAATCCAGCACCTTGTCCTCCAACTCCCTCTGCCAGGCCACCTACTCTCCCAACTTCTACCTGCCTGCCCCCTACTCCTCTGTCCCCAGGCACAAAGAAAAGGCCAGGCCCCTGGGCTCTGTGCAGAGGCTGTGGCCTCCACCCTCCCAGAAGACCCCCTCTGTCCCTGCCACCTCTTGGAAGGCTCCGTTTATCCTTGACCAATCCCAGAAGGTCTCAGCTGTACCTGCTCCATCCCAGAAGGCCCCAGCTAGACTCGCTGCTCCCCATAAGACCCCAATTGTAGCTTCTGTTCCCCAGAAAGCCCCAGTCATACCTGGCCCATCCCAGAAGGCCTTAACTGTACCAGCTATTTCCCACAAGACACCAGACATACCTGCCCCATCTCGGAAAACCCCCACTATACCTGGGCCCATCCAAGAAGGCAAGACCCCCCGTGTACTGTGTAGCTTACATGCCCAGAAGGCCCCCATCTGCCCCATCTCTTGAAGGCCCCACCTGCACTTGCTCTTCCCCCGAAGACCATGTCCCCTCCTGTCCCAAACCAAAAATCTCTGTCCCTATCTACCCGATCTCAGAAGGCTCTGACCTCACCCACACAATACCAGCTGACATCGGACCCTGCCAATTTGGGCATGTTGCCCATGGGACGTCATGGTGGAGATGTACTTGAGAGAAATCAGCTTGAAGGGAAGCGAGAGTCAGTGGTGCTGGTGGGCACCCAGGAGACAAAGGTCGTGGAGCTGAGGGCCCATAAAACATCCCTGGAGCTTCCCTTCACCACCACCAAGAAGGAGTCGAAAGAGGTCATGATCAGCAAAGTCCGGGAGATCACCTTGGATGGCTTGAAGAGCAAGGGCAAGTTGGAGGACAAGGTCCAAAGGACGAAGGAGGGGAAATCCCTGGACATGACTGGCTTCAAGTCCAAGGAGGTACAAAAGCAGAAGAAGTGGGTCACGACCCAGGAGCTGGCCGTGGAGAGAGCCCCGCGGGAGCACAGCAGGCCTTTCTCAGTGGAGGGGCTCACCCTGGCCAAGCTGATGATCATGGCCAAGTCCAAGGAGCCAACCTTGAGACCGGAATTGGTCAGTCTGCCCTCCTGGCTCTTGACCCCTCAGGTGTCTCCCATGTCAAGAATGGGCACGGAGCCCCTCAGCCCCAGCCAGGTGTTGGAGGGGACACCGGTGGTGGTGAGGGAGCAGCCCTGGTTGGGCCCCTGGGAGAAGGGAAGTGCGAATCTTTGGGTGGAAGAGACCTCGCACCCGTGGGCAGAGGTAGAGGTGGAGGGGCTGCTCTCAGAACAGAAGGGACCTTCCAAAGTGTCCTCCTGCTCAAAATGTACCCCCAGCAGCCCAAAGATGGACAGAGCCTCCCAGGACCCTATCCCTCTGCCCTCAACAAGGTGGGAGGACATAGGTGTGTCCCCAAAGCCCGAGAGATCTCAAGAGACCATGGGGATGCCAGGCCAGCACCCCCTGGCCATGATGGGGTCGTCCTTGGAGATTCTCTTGCCCAAGCTCTTGGAAATTGAGAGTTTGAGGGACACGGCCAACAGGGTGGAGAAGATGAAGAAGGAACTGGGTGTCTTCACACCTTCACCCAGGTACTTGGGGAAGACAGGACCTCTGGAGTTATCAGCAAGGAGGTGCCATGGTGGGGACAAAGGCCTGAATGAGGCAGGCTTAAGGGAGAATAGAAAACAGGGAATCATTTGCTGCAACCCTTGAATACATTATGTTCAGCCAGAGAAGCCAGACACAAATGGCAGCATAGTGTATGATACCATTTGTATGAATTGTCCAGAACCTGAAATGTGTAGACACAGAAAAGTGGTTAGTGTTTGCCAAGGTATGGGAGGGATGGAGGAATGGGCGGTGACTGCTAAATGGGTATGGAGTTTCCTTTTGGGGTGATGAAAGTGTTCTGGACCAAGATAGAGGTAGTGGTTGCACAACACTGAATGTAATTAATGCCACTCGATTGTACTCTGAAATAGTTACAATGGTAAATTCTGTGATGTGTATTTTCCAACTACATATATACCTCAAGAGGGGAGTCAGAGACCAGCTTTGTCCAAGTAGTTTGCCGGAAGTGGAAGAGGGACCTGAAGAGGCAGCTGGGGTAGGAAGAGGGCTCAAGAGGGGCTTCTCAAGAGGAAAAAATATTCGTGCCTTTGGATGTTGGGGTGAAGGATCCAGAGTAAGGCTGATGTTAGCGATGTAGGAGGGTGAGAAACCTCAGAGAAACACGGGGCGACTGGAGGAGGCAGTGGGGGACCCAGATTCCAGTTCAGCTTTGCTGGCCCCTATAGTAGGACACAGTCCAACACATGTTCACTGAGCGTGCATTATTACTCTCTCCAGCCCACATAGTTCCCAGCACCTTTAATAGCATCTGCAGGGGACTCAGCCCCAGTCGCCAAAGTGTCCACAGAAGTCCAGCTTGGCCAGGTACCCTCTGAGACTTTCGGAGCCGCCTTCACTGACAGTCTAGGAGACCAGACCTCACCGTGTTCTTCGCTCTTCCCCGCAGGCCCCAGGTGCTGTGCGCCTCTACTGTAAGAAGCGCGGTGCCGGACAGGCCGGCGCGGGGAGCTCTTTCTCCGGTAGAGACTAGAGTTATCTATACATTACTATGTTGGGGGCGGGGGGCGGGCCGGGGAAGAGCCCGCGGGTAACCAGCTTCTCAAAGATTAAAAGGCTAAGTCCGAGACTCGGCCAAAGTCGAGCTAAGGTGCGTGTGTGTGCGCGCGGGCGACTGGGGAGATGCGTCGGGCTGGAGGCGGGACGCGGGAGGCTGGAGGAGGGGTCCACACCGACACCACCCCGCGCCGCAGAACGTTTTCTGCAGCGCAGCGGCTCCTATTGGCTGGGGTTCCGGGGTCCCAACTAATCTGGCTGGGAAGTCGTTTTTCCTGGGCTGGGACCGCCGAGACTCAGAAACGAGGAGCACCCCCGACGGAGCCACAATCACTGACGAACCAGTGAGGCGCTGACATCAGCTCGGTGAGGACAGAATGGTGGGATCAGGGGCTGGGTTTCGGGGTAAGGGTCAGCAGCCGGGCGCTGATCCGAGCGAGGGGCATCCCCTGGGCCCCACGGAGGCCCTCCTCCCCGCAGGAACTGCCGCCTCAGAGGATGTTCGACATTGAGAAATCCCCCAGGGGACGATGGCCCACACCGCCCTTCGACCCGCGTTTCCCCAACCAAAACCAGACCCGCAACTGCTACCAAAACTTCCTGGGTGAGCCCTCGCGGGCAGCGCAGGGGGAGTGGAGTGAGACGGTGGAGGCAAGGAAGGCCGCACCTCCAACTCTTGAGGACGCTTAGTGGGGACCGTTGGGGTGGAAGGCCGAGCGGGCTGGAATGGAAAGGGGCGGAGCCTTGCCTGGAGGGGGCGGGACAGGAGGGATAGGCCCGGGGTGGGCGGGACAGAGGCGGTAGAGATTAGCTAGTGAAGGAGAGATGGGGCCTGGCTGGAAGGAAAGTGGGACCTTTCACGGACAGGCGCGGCCCGGTCATCAGTGGGCGAGGACTGTGTCTAGAGGGACGTGATAGTCTTGGACGAAACGGGTGAGGGAGGGCGGGGGCGGGGCCTAGTCTGGAGAAGGAAGCGCCTACAGCGGAAAGGCGGGGCCTGGCCCAGGTCCGAGCCTGCAAGGGGCGGGCCTGGGACGAGACCACGCCCACCACCCGCCCCGTCTTGCAGACTACCACCGCTGCATGAAGAACATGAACCGCCGCGGGAAGAGCACGAATCCCTGCGACTATTACTTTCGCGTGTTCCACTCGCTGTGCCCCATGAGCTGGGTGAGCGGGCAAGAGGGCGCCGGCCGGCGGGATCGGCAAGGAGGGCGGGCTTGGCTGAGCTGAGCTGAGCTGGCGCACCTGCCTCCCTCCCGCCCCCTTCCAGGTGCAGCGCTGGACTGAGCAGATCAAGGACGGGACCTTCGCGGGCAAAATCTGACGGCCTGAGCGCTGCTCCTCCGGGGGACAGGCCTGAGTGGCCCCAATCCACTCGTTTCTCAGAGACCCGGCCCCGGGCTCCCCCCCCCCGCCTCTAAGCCGCAGATAAAACGATGTTGTTGCCGCTGTTTCTTCTTTTTAAAATTAATTTATTTTAATTAGTTTCAAGTATTGCTGTTTTTTTCTTAATGCCTGTCAAGTGTGGCTTGGGGGCGCGAGTAGATCCTCCCTGTGTCTGCACCCTGGAGCAACACCACTGTTCTGCTGATGAGGGAGGGGCGGGGGAGGACTGTGCTCCATTAGGGCTGGGAGGAGAGAAGACTGGGATCTCCAGATTAGGAGCAAGCCAGCTCCTCCCCATCCTCCAGCAGGCAGCGGCTGCCAGCCCAAGGCCCCCTTTGGCTCTCTGGATGTGAACACTTGCCCACCAGGATGGCTCCAGGATGCTCCTGCCTCTCAGTCCCACACCTAGCTGTCACCTCAATCCTCCCTCCATCTTCTGCATCTGGATCCTCTTCCCCTCCTACCTGGACCACCTGCCACACTCTTCCTGGGCCTCCTGCCCCTCCCTCCCTGTCCAGACCATCTCAAGTCCTGAGGGTGATCACTGGCTCCCATTTCTCCCTCCCTGCTAAGAACCCTTCCCCAGCTCTCTGCCACTCCCATAACCCCCTGTGATTGCACTCCCCTCCCTGTACAACCCCGCCCCACCTTGGGAGCCCTCCCAACAGTGCCCTCTGCACTCCACCCTTCGCCACCCCACCCTCAGCCTGGAGCAGCCTTCTCTGTTCTCTAAGGAAACATCCCCGTGCCTGGCCCGCCCGCAGACCACTCCCTAACTGAGCTTGAGGAGACTCAGAGGTCCATCTGAATTATTCTTTGCTCCCACCCCACCCCACCCAGCGCTGGGCCTGCCCCCAACCTGGCTCCAAGGCAGCGATGCTGAGATTTGTTTGATTCCAGAAAGATTTCGAAACGTCATCTCTCCAGCCACTTCCACCCCACTCCCTAGACTGAGGATGACCCTTGACAGAGTGTGGAGCCCTGGGACCTAGCGTGTTCCTGCCCCAAATGACCCTGGGCATAGGAGAGTTGGATTCACCATTTGTGCCTTGAGCCTCAGACTCTGCCTGAAGCTGTCTCCCCAGGCCCTGATCCACCCCAGGCTTAAAGGTGGCTGTCACTGATCATGACAGCATGCTGGGTGACCATGGATAAGCCTCTTGACCTGCCTACAACTCAGTTTCCCTAGCTGTAAACAACACTGTGCACAGTCCCATGATGAGGTGGGGCCATGGGAGGGGCTGGGTGAGCTTAGGGAAGGGCTGGCTCCATTCCACTCACCCATGTGCCCTCATTACCCCACCCAAGGCACACCCAGAACCCAGACTGCCATCTTGGATGGCTTCATCCTGAGGTACCTTTCTTAGCTCCTGGGGTACCTTTCTCAGACTACTACCTGAGAGGCAAAGGAATGAATAAGGGAGGGCATAGGATATGCACTAGCCAATCAGTCCTGGAAGCTACTGGAGGGGACATCTCCAGCCTGGCCTGCACAGAGGCGGTTGCTGCAGGAAGAAAGCAATGGTGCCTTGTGGGCATGGCAGCTCTGAGTCACAGATGTGGACTGACAGCTCAGTGAGGTCACCCAGGTAGTGTCCGAGCACAAGGCCTGACACCTGTGCAGCCACGGCCAGCCTCGATTCACTGGCACAACAGCATTTTTGCCCCTTGGCCAGTAGCCTCTCCCAGCCTTCTTCCCTCCCCTCTTGGGCCTGAGGTCTACAGCCATCATCTTCGACCACTTCTGGGATATTCTTACACTGCCGGTCTCCCTGAAGCCACGAATGTCCTATGTATTGCCATTTGCTCCATGAAACCTTGTGCACCCCTCCCCCACTCCTCCCAACCCCACCCCCACCCCTCCCCATGGAAGCCACTGGTATACATTGGTCTCCAGGGAGCACAGCTCTGGCTTCTTCCCCACCCGCAAGGACCCCAGAGCCTGGATGAGCTCTGGGAGTGAGTTTGAGTCCCAGCCCAGCAGCCTATCAACCACACAGAGCTACAGTGCCCAAGCCCCAGTCCTGTGGTCCATTCATCTAAAATTCAGTGATAACAACTTCCAGGGGCTGGGGAAGACGTCTAGCCCCACAGGGTGTGTGCAGTATGTCTACATAAACAATTCAAGTCACTCAGCATCAGTAGGACCCCATTCTGGTGCCTGATGGCACACTGGACAGTGGCAGTGACCTGCATGGGCAGCCCCAGGGTGGCCAACCCCATCAATAGCATGCTGGGGCTCCTGGACCCCATGTTTAGTATGAAAGGGTCAGAGAGCACCCCCAAGGGGAAGAATGGGGTCCAGGCTTAGGGTGCCCCACCTGGACAGCACAGAGCGCCCAGTTGCTGTTAATTATTTCCGTTTCTTTCAGCTCTCTTTCCCTTACCTCCCAGCCACCTTCCCCGTTTCCCTGGTTCTGGCCCCTACGTGTATGATGGGGTTCTCACCGGCCTTGACCTGAACCCCAGACATATACCTTGCCTTGGGCTTGAGCCCCCCCGCAAGTAGGGTCCTGATGACAAGCCCAGCGCCACCTGAATGTCCCCAGTTCATGAGTCCAACACAAACGCCTGGCACTTCCCTATAGTGCTTGGGGTGCCATCCCCCCAGTGGACACACCAGCTGTGTGGCTCTGGGAAGACACGCTTCCTGCCCTGGCTGTTTGTAAGAGGAGTGATCTTGGTCATACTGTCATGAAAGCTGATGCCAGGATGCACATGGCCAATGATTGCTGTCAGCTGTGACGACTGTCCTGGAGACCTTCCCTCCCATCATCCTGTCACTCTAGCCCAGTGCTGCTCAACTAGGGGCTGCTTTGGGTCTCCAGGGGGATATTGGGCAATGTCTGGAGACATTTTTGTCACAACTGAGAGAGTGCTACTGGGCACCAAGTGGATGGAAGCCAGGCCAGGCTGCTCCTCATCCCACGAGAATTAGCTGTTCAAGGAAAGGGTGACAGCAGTGCCGAGAGTGGGAGGCCCTCCCCGCTGATTTCTAACTTGTTTGGGGGATTCTAGACACTTTAGAGAATTGGATACAGGCTCTATACCCTCTCTTCCTGGAAGAACATGCATGTGAACATGCAGTTATTAGGATATTTAAATAGGATTTCAGGGGTTCTTGGAATCATCACCTCCATCTGGGCCAAGAATCCTCACTGTTATCCGTCTAGAAGCCATAGTGATGGCACTTGAATTTCAGTTTGTTCAGACAGACAAGTGACTTGTTCTTTAGTGATTGCCATGTCAGCCATCTTCCCTCTTGCTGACCAGAAAGCCCCCTCGCCTTTTTAACATGACGGGAGTAAATTAACAGGATTCAGTAGGATTTGCACAGAAGACACATTTTACCATTCTGAAAAGAATGAAAACAAGCTGTATGTAAATGAAACAAATTTTAAAGTGAAAAAAGGTACCAGCTGACCACCTGGGTCTCCCTGCCTGTTCACTCCCTGTCCTCAGGGCCCCCAGCCCCTTGTGCACATGGCCTGGCCTCTCAACCTCCAACGTACACTTTTCCAAGGCCGCCAGCACGGAGATGGACAGGATCTGCAGCCACCCTCTCCCTCATCTGATTTCAGAAGACTTTGGCCCTCTGTGAGGCTTCAATGAACAAGGAGAAAATGTCTACCAGACGCTTGGCGGGTGGCTGGTAGCAGGAAGCCTCGCTAATTGTTAGCTATTAGTATTTCCTTCTGTAAAATGGGGTTGAGATGAGAATTAAGAGACAAGGGCAAATTCAAGATACTGAACTGGATCTGAAGACATTCAAGATGATTTGCCTGTCTTAGAGCCAAGCTGAGGAAAATGACACAGGTGAGGTGTGGGAGGGGCATCTAACTCAAAGGGTGACCCAGCCCACATGACTTGTCAGCTGGACTTGTCATTTCCAGACTGTTCTTCCTCAGCGGATGATGTGATTCTGGTCTCTGTGCTCCACCTTCCTGAGTCGTCCCCCTCCCCTCCCAAAGCTCTCAGGGCCCAGGGCCCAGGCTTCCACCTCTAGCTCTGGCCTCCTCAGCAAGGCTGAGTCTCACCCTTCTGACATCCTTCCCTCAAAAAGATCAATGTAAATGAAAAGCTTCCAAGGGTGCTGCTCATAACAAGGTTTTAATAAAATAAAAAGTTCAAGTGCTTCCAATCCCCCAACATACCCCATTCTGGTGTGGGGGAGGGGAGGGTGCCCCCACACCCCAGTAGCACCAGGGATAGCACCATGAGAAAGACGAGGTCGCACCTGGCCTCCCTGAGACCCACAGGGGTGGTGGAGACATGCAGCCACCCCTACCTCAGACAGTCACAGAACTGAGAGCAAACCCCTCTCCTCCAAGGGGCAGTCTCCAGAAAGTGCCACCCCTACGTCAGTTCCCCTCCTCCTGAGGCCTGGGTTTTTGAGGAGATGCCAGGGGTGGCCCCCACCCCTTATGGCTTTGCTCCCTGGGCAGGAGAAGGTGGGCGGGGAGGGTATGCTCCTTTAATCCTGAGGCTTGGGGAAGGGGGCAGCAACGGCCAGGGCTCCCTGCTAGGTGGGGATGGCTCAGGGGTCAGCAGTCACAAAGGGTCAGGGGTCCAGTCCCTGGGGGTGTCTAGAGCACACCCACCCCCAGGTCAGCACTGTGCTGGGGTGGAGGGCCAGCTCCCTCCCAGAGGTCCAGGAAGTCTTGGAGGGTCAGTGAGTACCCAAGAACTCGGGAACGGGGGACTAGGAGAGCTATGCTGCCTGGCCCATCACGACCCATCACTGTTGACATCCAGGTCAATGGAGCCGTGGCTGACCACCAGCCGCAGGCGCTTGGGTGGGGAGAAGGGTGCGAAGGCGAGGGCCTGCTTGGGGATGGGGATGGGACCTGGGGTCCCAGTGGGGATGGGGGTGGCAGTGGTGGGGGCAGTGGCAGTTGGGGCGGGGGCCACACGACTCAGGTCCACACGCACAACGTGAGGCAGCCCATAGCGCCGGGCCCAGTGCCAGTCCTGCTGGGGGGCCCAGCGAGCACGAGGGGCTGGGCTCAGGGCTACCCGGGCCTCCGCCTGCAGGCAGCAGTGGGGGCCACAGCCTCCCCACTGGTGCAGGGAAACGCGGGCAGTGCGGAGAGCTGGGGGCGCAGGGGCCTGGCGGAGCTGGGGGCGTCGTCGTCTGCGGGGGCGTACGCGGAGCTGGGGCTGTGGCAGCCACTGGAGCCAAAGGGGCACCGCATCAGGCCTGGGACCACAGGGCGGGGGCCTCAGGGGCTGGCAGGCAGCTGTGGGGCCGGGAGGTGAACAGGGTGACCACATGCTCTGGCCACCCCCACCCCACCCTACCCTAACCCACCCCGCCCAAGACAGAGGGCAGAGAAAGAAGAGTTGAGGTGGAGAAGGGCTGACAGGATGGGGTCCCCAACCATGCTCACCACAGAAGGGGTCCCTATGCAGAGAGGATGGGTGGGCACAGGCCCAGGGGCCCAGTGGGTGTTGTCGGCCACCGACCAGGCCCTGCATCAGCCTCCGCTTGGTCTCCCGGAGCTGGTACTTGTCCAGGGGCCTTGGGGGCAGGGGATCCCTGGGCCGCAGGCGGAAAGCTCCTTCCCCTTTCCTGGTGGGGAAAGGGCCCTGAGGTTGCACTTCCGGTTCATGGGATTTCCCACCTCCTGCCCCGTGTGCCCACCTCTCGCAGGTATAGCATTCACAGTGCTCGTTCTTTTCACCAAAGAAGCCTTCGCCATAGAAGCAGGTCACCTCATCCCCAGGCTCGATGTCCCGGAGCACCTTCACACAGGCTGCGTTCCCATCTGCAGGCACAAACTGGGGGCCAGACTGCTCAGTGTCCAGGCCTGCTGGCTACCTCTATCTAGCCTGGCCATCATCTGGGCCCCAAGGGCCCTCTCCCTTGGGTGGGGCAGTGGCTGAGAGCCTTGGGGAAGCACTACTGGGAGGCACCTGACCTGCCCAGGGCCCGCCCCCTCCTGCACTCCCTGACCACCCCTTTGGTGGCCTCCACACCTCCTATAGGAGGGTGCTCCAATCTGTCCTGGTGGTACACAGGGATGCTCCCTCCACACACTTCTCCAGCTTCTGTGGCCAAGTCTCCGCTCCTCAGGCGCCCTAACTGAATCCTCACTCCCTGCCAGCCTGTACCTTGGTAGCCACCCCTTCCTGGAGGCCTGTGTTCACTTCACAGCCCCAATCTGAAATTGCTGCCCCACAGTCCCTAACCTGCCTGCTCCTGCTTCCACAGTCCCCGACTGGGAGAGGAGACTCCCATCTGTTGTTCCCTCTGTCTGTCCGTCCATCCGTCCATCCATCCACTCTAGGCTGATACAAGCCTGGGGGTGGCCTTCACCACCAGCCTGACCCCAGACCAACTGGCTGGCACTTCCCGAGTGCACAGTACCTTGTGTCCCTGCCCTCTCCATCCCCAAGGCCCTATTTGGAGCCAGCCCCTTATCCTCTCACTTAGTTCCACGCCAGCCTCTTCGCCAGCCACCCTGCCTCGTCTCTTCCCTTCCTGCCAAGCATCCAGCACACCAGCCAGGGAATCTTGAAACCAAGCTCCCTTATGCACCAGCTGGGCATGCCCACAGGGCAGACCAGAACTTCTGGTGGCACCACATCTGTCACACACCTCCTGACCCTCCAGTGTGACGTGTCCCATCTGGGGCACCCTAACATGCCTCTGTTTTCCTTCAACACCAGGCTCCTGTGCCCCCGGTGGCTGTCACCTGCTTTGGCACACAGACTCTCATGGAGCCTAGCCTTGTTTTTTGTCCTACCAAGTATCTGCACACAGGGCCAGACCAGGGCTGCACTTAATCACCCTGAAATCCACGTGAGGGGCATGCAGAATCACAGGAGCACCGACAGACATCAGTGTGTACTGTGCACCTGACCTTCACAACTGGCCCAGGTTGCAGGTTCTCACCATTTCCCAACTGAGAAACCAGGGCTGGACTGATAGAGCCAGGACTCAAACCCAGCTCTAACTCCAGAGCCTGGGACTCTGTCATGGCTCAGGGCTCCCGCAGATGCAGGACGAGGCCCATGGCTGGCACATGGCACTTACCAGCTGTCTCCCCTCCACTCCCCACTCTCATCCGGGCTCCACCACAGAACCTGTGGCCAGGTGGCCATCACTGCCACCTGGCTCCTTCTCTCAACCTCCCTACCAGGAGCCTTACCTCCCAGAGGTCCCTGGCCTCACCCCAGGGGCATGACCCTGCAGGCTCCTGCCACTCAGCCCCCTGCTGCCACTCACATCTCCACAGCTGTGGCCCATTGGCATCTCCCTGAAAGGTCAGAGCTACCTGCATAGGGTCACCTTCTGTTTCTCCATCACCACACACTCTCTCAAACCAGCTCTGCCCTCAGCTCAGTTCAGAGAAAAGAACTCCGCCAGGCCACCTGGGCTCCAGTGTGACTCTAGCCAAAGCCCTTTCTTCTGTCTTGTGCCTGAGAGCCACAAGCACAGACACCTCCTACAGTGAGGAAGACCCTTTGTCAAGGGGAGTGCAGTTTTAGGTATTCACTAACCACGAAGCCCTCCCCCACCCTCATTCTCCAGGTGCCAACTCCTCCGGGGGTCCCCAGGTCTCACCTTGCAGTTGGGTTTGCAGTCTGGAGCCAGTGGAAAGTGCGGATGGGGGAGAGAAGAGACTCATGTAAACCCAGGAGCTAGAAGGCAGCATGCCACCCCTCCCTTCCCCTTGCCCCTCCTCCCCCTACCTCCCGGGGCCCTTAGCACTGCACCGTGGTTGATGAAGGCAGCAGGGCCAAGCCACAGCTGGGCACTGCGCTTGCGGGTGGAGTACATGATGCTGAAGTCGTTCTCACCGGCCCTCAGCAGCCCCTCATCCGCCTCCCGCAGCTCTGCAATGCAGCCCACCAGCAGCTCCAGCTTCTCGTTCTTCTTCCTGCCAAGAGGTCAGGTCCAGGCCTATGAGCAGGTCCTCCCTGGACTACTGTCCCCTGGAAAGAGCCGGCACCGGGCTCCACTTACTAAGTCTCTCAAGCCCAACCCAAGTGCCTCTACCCTTGCCCCACCAGGCAAGCACACCATACCTCTGCCTGCTGAAAGCCATCTCAAAGGCACCCTACCCTGTGGACAGCACCCTGCATCCTCTCCCCTTGCATTTTGCTCCTCCAGGACCCCTCCTGCCTCAGGCCTCCCACAGCCTGGTCTTTCTGCTGGACTCAACTTCCACCGCCACAGACAGCCCCTTCACCAGACCTTGGGGCTCATCCCATGGGTCGCAGCCAAGGCCTGGCTCCTCTAAACACTCAACACTCTCTGGCCAGCTCCTGAAGTTCGAGCAGCTGCGGTCAGTGCCTGTGTGTCCACTTGGCTACCTCCCACCGCCCCGCCATGCTGCGTGCAAGAAGGGCCCATGGTGCTGGCTGTCCTGCCCCGCACCTGCCCAGCAGTGCCTGCTACCTGACAGGGCTTGGGTCAGGGTGAAGAAAGAATGGCACCATCCTGGGCCCAAGGCCAGGCTTTTGGGGGCCACTGCAGGAACTGTGGGGGGGTGGTCTCATCCCCCAGCAGAGCTGCGGTGAGCAAGGGTGAGGAAGATCTTCAGGAGCAGGCCACGGCTTCCTTCTCAGCAAGAAGGGACAGGTCTTGACCAGCAGACAGGGGTGGGGTGGGGTCATCAGGAGTCCTGCCTTCTTACCAAGCTCGGGTAGACACAATCTTGGCTCCATTAGTCTCCATGGAATAGCGGGTACAGGGCAGGATGGTAAAGCCGCTTTCAGGCAGGAAGGCACGGAGGTAGCGATAGATCTGGGGGAGGTGAGGGGGTGGGCGGGGTGAGGTGGTAGGGCAGGGTCGTCCTCGGCCCTCTCTCTCCTGGGCTCTATTTCTGCTCTGCCACTGACTCGCTGTGTGGTCTCAGGGACTCACTTTCCCTCTCGGGGCCTCAGTTTCCTCATCTGTCAAATGAAGAGGTTGGACTCCATCTCAGAGGGCCCTCCAACTCTCCTCTCCTAGGATTCTTTGGGCCCCGCCTCATGGTCCCAGTGACTAGGAAGTCAGGGAGTCCCGGGGGCTGTGCTGAGGGGCACAGGGTCTGGGGCTCCATGGTTACTGGGGAGAACAGGTGCGCAGGGCGGGTAGGGGGAGAGGGGTCGCCCTCACGTGGATCTTGAGGGCTGCCTCCTGCCGCGGGCCCCGGCTCTGGAAGTAGTGGGTCATCCAGCCTCCCAGCGTCAGGGCCCGGTATGCAGCCTCCAGGTCCCGCTGTCTCAGGAAAGCCTCCAGTGCTGAGCGCAGGTGGTGCTGTCGCCGCAGGGGGGGCACAGGGCTGGGGGAGAGGGCATGCCTGGGTCCCAGGGCCTTGGCCTATTCCCTCCTGGCATTCCCGGGCCCCGCCCCCACCCCCACTGGGGCTGCTAGTGGAAGGGATCCGGTCCCCAGCCCTTAGTCTGTGTGCCTCCTGCAGGCTGCCTCACCTGACATTCATCTTATGGGTGCGGAAGCCCAGGTAGGGGTCCAGGACTAGGCTGGTGGCAAGGTCATCGTTCTCACATAGTTCTCTGGCTGTCACTCTGTCGGGCCCCATGGTGCCCCATGGACCATGCTGCCTCCGGTCCAGAGTGGGGAGCACAAAGCAGGGGCTGGGGCGGCGCCCCGGGCGTATGCTTGCTCCCCGCCACTTATAAGCTGTGAGGGACTTTGTTGGGCCCTTCCGTCTCATCTGTAAATGGGGAAGAAAAGCAACACTGACTTCACAGGGTCCTCAGTGCAGGTGAAATTCAACAAGTGGCTCTGACATTGGGGAAGCCCCCACACAAGTACCAATCTCCCTCATTAAGACCTCCTTCTGCTCTGGAGCAGACACAAAGCCCCCAACACACACACAGACACACACAGACACACACACACACAGATGTGTCCCAGGGAAGGCTGATTAACTGGCAGTCTGGAATGACCCTGAAGGCTTAGCCCTGCCAGAGCTGGGAGTCAGGGGGCCCAGCCTCACCTCTGTCCCTCACTAAGGAAAAAGCCAAGGCCTCCACTCCCCAGGAC
This sequence comes from Pteropus medius, assembly GCF_902729225.1. NCBI lineage: Eukaryota > Metazoa > Chordata > Mammalia > Chiroptera > Pteropodidae > Pteropus > Pteropus medius. Next base: position 1,295,455 of record NW_024355109.1, read on the forward strand.
AAATAGTCCCTCCGCCCACTTGCAGTCTCCACCTCCCCTCCCCAGCAACCCAGGGAGTAGTTAGGAGGCCCTGGATGAAGCCCCAGGCAGCCTGGAGTGGGGTAGGGGAGGGTGAGCAGAGCACGGATCCTAGCACCTGCTCCCTCTCCAAGGATTCCCGGGGAGGAGGGCTCGGAGGACAAAGCGGGGGCGGGGAGGGGGGTGGGAGAGAAAAAGAACAGTAAGGAGAGGCAGAACAGGTCCACAAAAAGGGAAGAAGGGGATTCGCAAAACGAAACAAAAACAAGACGCCTAACTCTGCCCGTGCAGGACCTGCTGGGCACCCAAACCACAGGGCTTCGGGGAGAGTCGATGGGAGACGGCAAAGGGGTAACTGAAGAGGGCACGGGGGCCAGAGCGGCTGGGAAAGGGGATCTGGAAGACAGGAAGGCTGGGGATTAATAAAGAGGCGGCGCTGCGGGAGGGCGCTGGGACAGGGCGGAAGCTGCAGAAGGGAAAGTGAGTGAAGACAAAATAGAGGCCGCACAGAGGGGAGGTGGGGTAGAAAGGAGAGGGGACAGAGAGGGCTGGGGGAAGGCTTGGAGACCCAAGGAGGTGCCCAGGAAAGCCAGACCAGAGACCTGGGGTGCAAGGAAAGAAAGCAGAGAAGGGCCTGCGGGTCCAGGGAGGGTCTTGAGAAGATCTAAGCGGAACTAGAGCCCAGACGCGGCTTGGAGAGACAGAGGAGCAGAGCAAGTCCTGGGGACCCAAGGAGGCGCGTAGGAAAGCCGCGAGAGCCTGGGGTCTAGGGAGAGCCCCGGATAGGCAGGGAGGGTCCGGGAGGAAATTGCGGGAAGCAGAGAGCGGCCTGGGGATGCAGCGAGTGTAGGGGAAGGGCCTGGGGTCCAAAGAAGGGAGTGAATCCCCGGGCACGCTGAGGGTGCAGGGAAGGGCCTGGAGAGAGGGACCCCGAGGGAGGCCGGGTTTCGGGAGCGGCCTGGTGAGGAAGCACGGGGACGGCTGCACGCCGAGGGGCCAGGAGACGAGGTCGCCTGGACACGAGGAAGGGCCGCGAGCGGCAGGGGTCAGTCGGGGGTGGGGGCGACCGGGAGCCAAGGCGGCGTGGGGCGGGGGCCGAAGGGGCTTGGAGGTCAGACCCGCGCTGCCCCTCACCCGCTGCTCCTCCTCCTCCTCCTCCTTCTCAGGCGCCCGCAACGCCGCCGCCACTACCTCCCACTGCCTCTTCCAGCTCTCGTCAGACACCCGTCGCCACGCCTCCACCTGCTCCGCCCCGCCACGGCCACCGCGGCCTCCCGTTGGTTCACATTGCCGCCACTCCTCAGTTGCTGTGGCGCTCATGCTTCTCTTATTGGCCGAGCCCACTCTGCCCCGCCCCTCCAGCCTCCCGGCAGTGCCCCCACAAAGCCCCGCCACACCCGCGCTGCCCTCCCGCGCCGCCAACCGCTGCCATTGGCTTCCGCCACTGTCTTTCGGCCGCTGCCATGGAGACGTATCCCTGCCCACGACCCGAAGTCGGCGCCCTCATTGGCCAAAAGCGCGGTACCTTGGGTTCGGGTCGGGTTATTCCGGTCCAAGTGGAAAGAGGGCGGGCTCTGCCGGCTCCAGAACCTATGTGTGTTTGGCTGGACTTGGAGTAGCTCATCTTTCCATTGGCGAAGGTCTCCGCCTGTCACCACGGAGTCGCGACCTCCGTATTCCTTTTCTCCAGTGAAACCTTCAGTAGCCCGAGGGCGAAAGCGGGAGTGGGCGGGAGGGGTAGGTGCGCACGCACCTCCTCGCACCACCCCCCCCAACTCCCGCCATGGGAGGCCTGCGGTTGCCTAGGCGACAAAACTTTTTTGACAACCTTGCCCAGGTACAAAGGGCTCTCACTCGCCCTCTTGGGTCACCTTCTCTCTCCCAAAGACCCCATTTAATTTTGGGAGGACTCAATTTGTGGGTGAACAGATCGAAAAGAGAAGTAAGGGCCTTGGAGAAAGCCCTGACTCATGGGACCCTCCCATGAGGCACCCCCTCCCCAGTAGGCATCACCCCTCCCTCCAATCCTAGAAACAAACATAATTAGCAATTCGTCATATTATGCCCAGAATAATAAACTCCGCACTTGCTGCAGGCAGTCTTTGTTTGACTGCTATTTATCTTGCCCGGAGTAGGTGGTGTCTCTGTGACATCCCTCTGTGAGGGCTGGGGAAGGAGGTGACTCTGGGCCTCTCTGGGCCTCAGGCTTGCATCTGTAAAACAAGGACCACACTGCTCCTGCTCTGAGGGGTCCTCTTTAACACTCTCTCAGGTGTCCTCCATCCCCGCTTTCAGCCTCTTACCCTCTATTCATACTGTTTCTTCCCCAGATGGGACCGCCCCCCAGCTCTGAGACACTTTACCGCCACCCCCAGATAAGACGCCAGAGAAAGGGAGCCTGCAAGCAGAAAGGACGGTGCTTAGCTGTCTGGAAAAGTCCTATTGGCATGACTGAATCTTGAGATTACAACTTCCATTCATGGGTGTATATCCTAGAGAAGCTCTCACAAACGTGAACGAAAAGATAAGCACAAGAATGCTCGCGACAGCAGTGTCTGTAACGACGAAAAACTGGAACCGGGCTTAAACGTCCACCACATGAAGAATGGATCCATGGATTGTGGCATTCATAGGAGGGACAGGATGCTGCTATACAGCGGTGAAAGAGGCTGCACGAGCCACTCCATACAGCAAACCAGACAACTTACATCGTATGCTTCTAGTTGTAGAATGCAGCAAGTTTTAAAACATAGAAAACAAAGACTGTGTGGATACATGCAAATGTGCACAAATATGCAAGTGTGTGATAGGGGTCTGACAAGGGTGGGGGATGCTAGTGGTGACCCCTCAGGGGTCGGGCAGAAGGCATGCAATCAGGAAAATGACATTGTTACTTGCCCTTTTTATTTTTTTAAGCTGGGAAGCAGAAACTTCACTATATTCACTATCTGTTCTTTTTCTACATGTCAGAAATGTTTCATCATACAGCTGAATGTTTGACCCACTAAAACTACTTCCAGGCTTTTATTCTAAAGAAATCACTGGAGAAGTGTTAAAATATTTATATATAAAGATGTGTGTCTTAGCATTGTTTAAAAAACAGAAAAATAGGAAAAGCCTGAATGTCCAACAGTAATAATTGCTTGGATCAATTACAGCATATCCACCATGTGCAATCACAATAACTAACAGATACCGAGCTCTTCGCACACGCCTGTCACTTTGCAAACAGCCCTGCGAGGGAGGGGCTGTTACCCCCTTTTTACACAGGAGCAAAGAGAGGCTGACAGATAGAATGTGATTGGCCATCAGACTCACAACCTCTGGGCGACATCATCCATACAGGCTCCAGCTGGTTCTCAAGCTTCAAAGGCACCTCAGAGGAGTAAAGTGCTGATACATGCAACAACACGGGTGAGCCTAGAAGAGTTCACATTAAGTAAAAGGAGCCAAAAGTCACATACGAAATGATTCCATTTCCAAAAAATATCCAGAATAGGCAAATCCATAGAGACAGCAGATTTGTGATTGCCAGGGGCTGGGGGGGAGGCGAGAATGGGGAATGATGGATAATGGGTACAGGGTTTCCTTTCCGGATGAAGTTCTGGAGCTAGAGAGTGCATGTATACTTTAAAATGGTTAAAATGGTAAATGTAACATTACCACCAAAGAGAGAGAGAGAGAAATTGAAGAAACACCTTGGGAATGTATTGAAAATATAGATTCCAAGACTCAGCACTCAGAGAGCATGGTCAGAGATTTAATAATAAATCATTTCAGGATGATGCTACCTCAAGTGTGTCTGTGGACCAGCAGCATCTAGCAGGTCACATAGGTACTGGGTAGGAATGCAGAATCTCGGGCCACAGCCCAGACGTAAATCAGAATCACCCAGTCCGGTAACTGGAATGCCCTGGAATGTTTGAGAAGGATGCCTTAGCAGACGCCTTTGCAGGAGGCTTCCACAGACCACACACACATTCACAAGCTGCAGGGACACTGTAGGCCCAGTAACTCTCAAGGTGGTGCGTGGCTTACTATTAAGAAGAAAAGCTTGTTATAAAACAGTAAATTCAGGATGGTCATATTTTGAGAGGAAAGGGATATCTATATATATATAAATTAAATGATGGGGGGGAAGATATCGAGAAAAGGGAATCTTTGAGCACTGTTGGTGGGAATGTAAATTGGTGTGGCCACTGTGGAAAACAGTATGCAGTGTCTTCAAAAAATTAAAACTAGAACAACCATATGATCCAGCAATCCCACTTCAGATATATATACTCAAAGGAAATGAACTCACTATCACAAAGAGATATCTGCACTCCCATATTGCAGCATTATTCACAGTAGCTAAAACATGGAAACAACCTAAGTATCCCTCAGTGGATGACTAGATGAAGGAGATGTGATGCAGATATACAGTGGAATATTATTCAGCTATGAGGAGGGGGGACATACTGCCATTTGCAACAACGTGGAGGAACCTGGAGGACATCATGCTAAGTGAGATAAGTCAGACTGAGAAAGACCAATACTGTATGATACCACTCATGTGTGGAATCTAAAAAATACTTTGAAATTGTAGAAACAAGGAGTGGAATGGTGGTGACCAGGGGCTGGGAATGGGGGACATGGGAGATGCTGGTCACAGGGCACAAACTTCCAGCCACAAGATGAATAAGTTCTGGGGGTATAATGTGCAGCACAGTGACATATTATTAGTTAATAATAATATGTATTTGAAATTTACTAAGAGAGTAGATCTCCAGGGTTCTCACCACACGCACGAAAAGGATAATTGTGTGAGGTGAGGGATGTGTTAATTAACTGGATTGTGGTGATCATTTCACAGTGTACACATATATCAAAACACCACATTGTACAATATATACAATTTTTGCATGTCAATCATACCTCAAAAAAACTGGAAAAAAATCCAGCTTTGGGGAGAGTTGTCTCTCTGTTTTCATGTATTACTTGTGTAATAACCAAGTATATACAATAATTGAATAAAACACATAATCTATATTAATTGATATACGTACACCTACATGTATATATGCATATGCATACATACACATGTCTATCTGTCTGTCCATCCATCTGTCCATTCATCTATCTATCTGTCATCATCATCATGATACTCAAAATGCTGCATTGTATTTACACTTTAGTAGTCAGCCTCCAAGATGATGCCCAGCCACCACCTCCTATCCTGGGATTCATACCCTCCTGTAGATTCTTCCACTCTGAATGGGGCTGAGCTGTGTAACCAAAAAGATATTGCAAAAATGAGGGTGTGTCCAAGGCTGGTTCATCAAAGACACTGTGGCATCTGCCTTGCTCTCTCTGGGATCACTCCTCTGAGGGAACTGAGAGCTGCAATGAGAAGCCATTGAAGCCACCCCAAGGAGTAGTCCATGAGTCAAGGAACTGAGGCCCCTGTGCTAACAGCTAGAGAGGACCTGAAATTTCCTGCTAACAGTTTGACAGTCATATGAGTGAGCCAACCAACCTGGACACAATCCTCCTGTCTCTGCCAAGCCTTTGGAAGACTATGCCCCAATTGGTTACCCCAAGCCAGAACCACCCAGTTTCAGCCACTTCCAAATTCCTGACCCAAAAGCCCCAAGTGAGACATATATATTTATTGTTGTTTTAGGCTGCTAGAGTTAATCAAAAGTAGATTAAAATCTGATGTCCTTACAGAGGGCCCACTATTATTTCTCTGATCTTATCATTAACTACTCTCCTCTGATACAGTCCCACAGGCCTCCTTGCTGGAAGTCAAACTTTCCTCATCTCAAGGTCTTTTCCTGTTGTTATTTCTGCTGGGAAAGCCCCACCCACAGATCTCTGCAGGGCTCATCTTGTCACCAGCTTCAGTTCTCTGCTGGAATGTCACCTCCTTGGGGAAGACCTTCCCTGATAGCCCTGGGCAGGAGGAGAGCTCAACTGCCCCAGCCATCCCCCTACTCTGCTATTGTGTGGCGGCCCCAGGACTGGCTACATAATAATTTGTGGGTCCCAGAACAAAATGGAAATTCAAAGCCCCTTGGTCAAAAATTATTAAGAATTTCAAGATGGTGACAGCAGAGCATTAAACAAGTATGGGGCCCTTGTCGACTGCACAGGTCACATGCCTACAAGGCAGGCATCACACAGTATGTATCCCAGCCTGATGTCATATACCTCTTGGTTTATTTGTTCACTGTCCTCCCTAGCTAGACCATGCACTCTGGTAGGGCAGGGACCTTTGTTTTGTTCACAGCTGAGTCTCCAATATCAAGGGCAGTGCCTGGCACATCCTTGGAATTTGATAAAGATTTGCTGAATGATTGAATGAATAACAACAACTAAAGAAGTCTGATCCTGGAGCGTTGGGGGCCTAGGCAAAAAAGGTGAAGGGTTAAGAAGTACAAATTGCTAGTTATGAAAACAGTGACAGGGATGTGAAATACAGCACAGGGAATAGAGTCAATAATATTGTAATAACTATGTATGGTGCCAGGTGGGGACTAGACTTATCAAGGGGATCACTTCGTAAATTATATGTGCTGTACAACTGAAACTAACATAATATTATATGTCAACTGGAATTGGAAAAAAAAAAGTTGCATACTAAAGAATGGGGAAAATTTTTGCAAAGCATATATCTGATAAAGGACTGGTAATCCAAAAATATAAACAATACTTATATCTTAGTAACAAAAAGACAAACAACCCAATCAAAACATGGCCATTGGATCAGCATAGACATTTCTCCAAAGGAGATATATAAATAGCCAACAAGCACATGAAAAGATGCTCAATATCATCAGTCATTAAGGAAATGAAAATCGAAACCACAATGAGATATTGCTTCACACCGACTAAGATAGCTATAATCAAAAAGACATAATACCAAGCCCTGTTGAGGATGTTGAGACATTGAATGTTCCTGAACTGCTGGTGGGATGTAAATCGGGGCAGGCACTGTGGAAAACAATCTGGCAGTCCCTGAAAACATTTCAATATGACCCAGCAATTCCCTTCCCAAGAGAAATGAAAACACATGTCCACACAAAATCTTGTACATGAGTGTTCATTGCAGCATTGTTTACAAGAGCCCAAAGGTCAGATTAACCCAAATATCCATCAACTTAACAGTGAATAAACAAAATGTGGAAAGGAAATTCTAACACAGACTACAATATAGATGGACCTTGAAGACATTATGCTCAGTGAAATAATCCAGACTCAAAAAGACAAATATTATATGATTCCACATATATGAGGTACCTAGAATAGTCAAATGCATAGAGAAACAAAGTAGAATGGTGGTTGCCAGGGGCTGAGAGGAAGGGGGAATGGGGAGTTATTATTTAACAGGCACATAGTTTCTGTTTAGGAAGATGAAAAAGTTCTGGAGGCGTATGGTGGTGATGGTTACACAATAATGTGAATGTGCTTAATGTCACTGCATTCTACACTTAAAAATGGTTAAAGGGGCAAAATTTATGTTATATGTATTTTACCACAATAAAAATTTGAGAAAAAAATTCATATTTAATGGTGAAAAATTGAAAGCTTTTCCTTTGAAACCTTGCACAAGACAGGGATGCCCCCTTACCACTGCTTTCAGTGCCATACTGAAGACATAGCCACTGCAGTAAGGCAAGAAAAATAAATGCAAGGCATAAAAAATTTAAAAGAAACAAAACCATCATGAGTCATAGATATGATTATGTATCTAGAAAATCCCAAAGAAGCTCCCGATAAAATATCAGAATTGATAGAATTCAGCAAAGTTGCTGGATACAAAAATCAATATATGAATGTCAATTGTATTTCTTTTTATCTTTGTGTTAGGCATGTTTGCAAATTCTCTAGGAAGATGTATAGGACTCAGCACAGACTTGTATTCATGGCTAAGATTTACTGCAGTGCTGTAGGATCATAAGGCAGAGACCGAAGGAATCTATGTGCAGGTTTCCTTGTGCTTTCTCTCTCCCATGAGGGTCACACAGAACTCACTCTTTCCCTAGAGACAAAAATGCAGCGACATGTGTGTATGGTTTCAGCCCAAGTGAGACTCAGAGCCCTAAGTTTTTACTGGCAACTTATCACATAGGTCATGCTCTGCCTAGCACGTACCAAAATTCTAGACTGCAGGAAGAAAGGCAGGAATTCGGCATAAATCACATAGTTTGCACAAACAATTCAGGCACAGTGAGCTACTTGGAACGTTTGACAACCAAATCCCCAGACATCAACCAAAGTTCAATCTTGTATGTAGGATAGCAGACTCAGGTCGATTACATGAACGCTTTCTGTACAACCATCAACAAAGTTCTAAAACAAAAATATGAACAAATATGGATTACAATAACATTTATAAATATTCAGCACCAAGGAATAAATCTATCAAAATATGGGCAAGAGCTCTTCAAGAAAAACCTGTAAAATCTTGAGAGATCTTAAAGCAGACCTTAAAAAAATAAATATATATATATATTCATATATATATATGTATATATACCATGTTCATGGATAGGGAGTGAGAAGGGTGGTGGTGGGATGGAAGATTTAAGGAGAATGAAAATGTTTGGGCCATTCTCTTCCCATCTTCCTTTCCTTCCCCAATGCGGAGGTGGTGGAGGGGAACACAGAGGTGGTGGGTAGCAGAGAGAGCCAGCTCAATATATTTATTTATTTGGTCAATGTAACTGATCTCAACCATGCCAGCCGTAGTAACTGTCTCCTTACAGGTTTGCTTGCTCGAGATCGAAACCTCTTGAGGGCTCAATTGTGCATTTTTAGCTCCCAGAATTTGTATGGATGGAGACACACACACACACACACACACACACACACACACACAAACCCCTCTGTGTGTGTGTGTGTGTGTGTGTGTGTGTGTGTGTGTGTGTGTGTGTACAGTTGGGTGACATGGTAGACAGAACAAAATAACCCTCAAAGAGATGCTTTACAACCCCTGGACACATGACTATGACTTTATGTGGCAAAGTTGTGATTAAGGTAAGGACTTGGTAGGGGGACTTATCCTAGATTACCCCAGTGAGTCCTAAGTGGCATCACCTGTACCTTAGCAGAGAGAGGTAGAAGGCAACTGGACACTGGACACATAGGAGAATGAGGACAGACTGGAGTGATGTGGCCACAAGCCAAGACATGCTGGCAGCCAATAGAAGCTGGAAGAGGCAGCAGGGACCTTCTCTTAGAGCCACCAGAGGGAGCAGGGCCCTGCCGCCATCTTGGTTTCAGCACACCACAACCGATGTTGAAATATGGGTTGCCAGAACTGTAAGGGAACAAATTTCCATTGTTTTTCAGTCACAAGGTTTGCGGGAATTTGTCATAGCAGCTATAAGAAGCTAACACAGGTGGTCAATTATGTGGATTGGATCAATGGGGAAATGGAAGGTTGAACTGACAGACAAATAGATTGTAGGGTAAATGGGAAGAGGGAACTGATAGAATGGATTACACAATGAAGGAACATGGGTGGATGAGTGGATAGCTGAAAGGATGGCTAGAGCTTTGGAGAGCTAGAAGATCTGAACAAGTGATGGTTGGGTAGATAGGCAGATGGGTGAATGGGTAGATGGAAACTAGTCAGATGAATGCATCAGAGCGAGAACATATGCACAGATGAATGGATGGGTAGATGGGAGGTTGGGCAGGTGGATATATGGATGGCTATTTGAGGAGGAAGCATGGCACATTGGAAAGAACCAATTTTTTTTTTTTTGACGGCTACAGCACTTGGTCTTCCTAGGTGGTCTCCCATCCAAGTACTAAACAGGCCTGATCCTGCTTAGCTTCTGAGATCAGACGAGATCAGGCATGTTCAAGGTGGCATGGCTGCAGTCAGAAAGAACCAAATTTTATAATCAGACAGACCTCAGCTTCTCCACTAAGTAACTGAGCCACACTGGGCAAGTATGGTTGCCCTGGGGCTATTTCTTTCAAGAAAGAACATCGATTAGGAAGACTGCGTTTGACCCACAGCCTTCTGCAACTATTTTTTTTTGGTCTGAGGTCTGAATTGGTTTCACAGCTAAAACAATATTCCTTCGTGGTGGTGATGCGTTCTTCATAAACTTCCACCCAATGTGAGACTCCTCTAAGGGTGATCATTTAAAAAATAATAATTGAGGTCAATTCACATAACACATACCATTTCAATCATTTGAAGGTGTATAATTTAGTAGCCTGTAGTACAGTCATACTGTTGTGCAACCATCATCGCTATCTAGTTCTAAAACATTTTCATCTCCCCAAAAGGAAGTGATTAAGCAATCACACCCCACCTCCCCCATCCCCTGGCAAACCACCAACCTACTTTCTGTTTCTGTGGATTTGCCAATATGGGAAACCTTTGCGCTTCATCTGCTTGTAGGGCTGGATGGGCTTTCTCAGTGCTGAGCCACAGTTTGAAGCTCTCTGTTGACCCATGCCTTCCTCCCCCATCTCCTGTCAGTTCCAGCCTGAAGGCTTTCACTGTCCACCCCTGTTCCCTCTTCCCTTTATCATTCACTGGCATCACTCCCCCAAGATTCCTTGCATTTCTGACACCATGACAGTACTTGCTTCCTGGAGGACCTAATGACACATCAAGATCGTGAGGCACAGGTATGTACTCTACAAAGCAGCGTGACCTCTAGGCCGGCAGGTGGCTCTTTAGAAATACTCTGCGTCACCTGGAGGAGTCCACGATGCCAATACCAAGCTTTACATGGCATTTCCTACGGTTCAGGCACTGTTCTAAGTCGTCATATGAACTCACTCTCAAACTCTGGCACCATTATGATCCTTGTTTTTACAGATGAGAAAACCAAGCTCCCTGGATGCCTACACCCCCTGCCTGGGCAGATTCCTCACTCCAAGGCAAAAAAACGGTCCCCACCCCCAACTGGAAGCGGTTTCCTAAACATGAAATTGCAACATCATCTCACACAGATGGAAACCACAAGCCTCTTCCCCTTGGCTGAGCCAGGCCAGTGGCCCCAGTTTCTGGAAGGATCCAGAAAATCCATGCCCTCAGCCTACAAGTGGATAGTGGGTGGAGCCTAATTCTCAAACTGAAAGTAGGGCATCAGTCTTGAGCCTCTCAGGAGGGGACAAGAAGGAAAAGCATTTGTGGCTGGAGGGGTGGGGTGAGGGTGAAAGGCGTGGGAGGGTAGAATAGTTGAGGGGAGAGGGATGAGAATTTACTAGAGCCTCACTCTATCAGGGCACTTCTTGTCTGCTTGTTCCCTGTTTTGTCTCCAGGATCTAGAACAATGTTGGCACGCAGTGGGTCCTTGGTCAATATATTCTAAATGGAACACACATACACACGTAGCCCAAGAGCTCTAATCTCCCTCCTGTCACCAGCAGCTAACATACACCACTTAGAGAGAGACAGTCTCCTCTATTGAGCACTGACCATGTGCCAGGAATGCAACCAAGGTGGATGGTGATTGTTTTTTTTCCCCACTTGATTCTTTCCACAAACCCCCATGTAAAGGGATTGACTCATAAGTTCCATACCATGGCCTTCTGTGGTAGTTACTCTTCTCATCCTCATTTCACAGATGAGGAAACTGAGGTGCAGACAGATGAAGCTATTTGCCCCAGGTCACACAGCCAGCAAGAGGCAGAGGTGGACACACAAATTCATCAGCCTGTCCCCACAGTGACACTATGCACTGTTATCTACAGACTGAAGAAACCGATGCCCCCTACCCAAGGGGACTGTAGAGGCAGAATACTGGACCCCTGACGATGTCCACGTCCTAATATCCGGGACTGGTGATGATGGCACCTCACATGGCAAAAGAGACTTTCCAGATGTGATTAAATTAAGGATCTTTAGATGGGGAGGGCAATCTGGGTGAGGTTTAATGTCATTATAGGGTCTTTATGAGTGAAAGAAGGGGTCATCATCAGAGACAGAGGAGGGGGCGTGATGACAGAAGCAGACCTTGGAGTGAGGCACTCTGCACACGGAGGAAGGGGCCACACACCAAGGGACACAGGCGTTTCTGGAAGCTGGAAAAGGTGAGGGACAGATTCTCCCCTGGAGCCTCCAGAAGGAACCAGCCCCAGCGACATCTTCATTTCAGTCCCTAAGACCCATTTGGGACTCCAACTTCCAGAACTGTGAGCTACTAAATGTGTGGTCTTAAGCCACTAAATTTGTGGTCTTTTGTTATAGCAGCCATAGGAAACTCATACAGGCACCTAGCTCTTGAGTGGCAGAGATGGGGTTCGAACTCAAGTCTCACTGAATTGAAAATGCCAAGCCTTCCGGGCTACCTCTTGCATGTATGATGTTTGGAACTATTTCCAGGTGCTTTTTAGTCAAGAAACTAGGACTTTTACTTCTATAAGGATTAAGGAATCTAGTTCATAAAGATGCCGATGACACTTCAGGGCTGTCATGAGAATCAGTGAGTTAGCTCATGTGGAATACGTAGCACAGTGCCTGGCACTGCAGACGTCTTGGAGGTTATTGTCACTATGTCTCTTTCCTGTCTACATACCATTGGTGTCAGCTCCTGTCTGTCTTCTCTGCTCAAGAACCTTCCATGGCTCCCCAGTACCCTCAGGAGAACATCCAAACCCTTTGTGGCAATCGAGAGCTTTGAGTCCTGGCTCATTTCTCCTAGAGGGGCTATGCTTTGTAACCCAGCAGACAAAGGCATTAGATCCTGACGAGCCAGATCTCAGGGACCATCAGGACTTCACTGAGAAAGCCTTCCTGCAGCTTGCAAATTCACACCCATTTTCCTTTCCTGATCATCCCCCACAACCACACACATGCTGGCTACCATTGCTAGTCAGCCACTTCCTCTTCTGGGGGTCACCATGCCCACTGCTGCATTCGTTATAACACTTGTATTCTAGTTTTCAGATACATGTGTGCTCTCCAGCCTGAAAACCCATTGAGGACAGGGACGACATCGCATTCTTGATTGATTGCTGGGCCTCAGACACTTGAGTGCCAAAAGGAGTGTGGCCCACGGAATATGATTCACCCACAAAAACAGATGGAGCCCCTATCCATGCTACCCCGTGAATGGAACTCAAAAACCTGATGCTCAGTGAGAGAAACTAGACACAAAAGGTCAGAGTGTGTGATTCAGTTTATATAAAATGTCTGGAATAGACAAATCCATAGTAACAGAAAGCAGATTGGTTGTGGCCCAGGACTGGGGGGTGGGGGAAGGAATGGGAAGGGTGCTTAATGGATATGAGGTTGCTTTCTGGGGTGATGAAATGTTTTGGAACTAGATAGAGGTGGCAGTTACACACATTGTAAGTGTGCTAAATGTCACTGAATTGTATATTTTAAAATGGTTAAATATATGTTTTGTGAGTTAACATCAATTAAAAAATAAGAGACATACTGCAGGAGGAGGCTGGGGACCCGGACCTCCAGGTTTGAGGGAGAAGGCTGCGGGCCGGGAATCCTGAGTCCTGGGGAAGCAGGAGGAGGCTGGGGCCCACACACCCAGATACCCTGAGGGGAAGCCATAAAGTGGAGGGCTACTGTGTAAAGAGGGCGGAAATGGTCCTGGCAGTGCAAGTCAAAGCTTTTGAGAGGAAGTGTCAGCACCAAGGTCTCCCTTTCACCCACACCCTGCCTGCTGGGGAACTCCAGCATGGTAGAGGAAGGGAGACGGGGAGGCAAGTTGCGGGGAGGAATCAGGGTCACGGGGGCCCCACACCCAGCAGGCTAAGGATAAAAGTGCACCCAGAAAGGATCTGGACCACAAGCCTGGATTCTGGGTGCTGAAGGAGGTAAGAACTAGAGGTTGGACCCCAGGGGCTCAAAAGCAATACAAGTGTTTTAGAAGGGCCTGGGCGGGGAGAGCCCGAGGCTCTGATTTCTGTGTCCTAGGGAGGATAAGCTAGGAGTTGGCCCATTGAACCTACAAAGCAGGTGGAAGGAAGGGGTGGGGCACCAGAAGTGGCAGTTTGGGGGTGAGGTCCCTAGAAAGCAGTGGGTCAGACTCCTGGCCCGACACTGAGCTGCAAGTGTTCCGGTGTGGACTTTGGCTCCGCGGAGCTGATGTTGGCCCAGCCCCACCCCACATCACAGCCCTTCTTCCCTGCACCTCTCATGTAGCCCCAGTCCTGAGATTGAGAGGGCTGGAGAGAAGGACAGGTGAGCATCCCCAGGGAGCCCAGAGGCTAGTAGTGTAGGGGAGGGATGGGGTGCGGGGATGGCAGCTGGAGAAAGTTCAAGATCAGGCTTGGCTTGAAGGTCAGTTGAAAAATAGGGAAAGTGCCCCAGGCTGACAACACCGGGACCCTTAGGGCTGGTTCCTCAACTCATACAGAGACGGGAGGAGGGGAATTGGGGGGGAGAGAATGAAACCAGGGGGACAGAGATACATACAGATATTGGTGGCCCCACCCTTTCCTTGCAGAGCCCAAGCCCGGCATGTGGGGCTACCTGTCCCTGTTGCCTGTTTTCCTGGCCTTCTGGGCTGTCGCTAGCATCTGGACTGTGTGAGTGTTAGAAGAAAGAAATGCCTGGGTCTGAGGGAGGAGTCTGGGGGCCTGGACTCCTGGGTCTGAGGGAAGAGGTGGAGGGGCCTGGAGGGAGCTAGCAGTCCCCATTTCTGTGGGTTAAGTTGTCACTGAAAGCGGCTGCTCATTTGACGACTTCCCCTCCTTCAGTTTTGCCATTGCAGTGGCCAACAGGGCTGTGAACCTCACCGAGGGCATCCCCTATATCAGGTAGTTATGGCGCTTGTGGGGTCCAGAGGGAGGAAAGGGGGTCCTGGCTGTGAGGAGCCACAGGACAACCCTTCATCTTCCCCAGTCTCTGTGGATCGTACCCTCCTCAGAGCTGCATCTTCAGCCAGTTGCTCAACATGGGAGCTGCTATGGGTAACTACACCAACGCGTCTCCTTCAGTGCTGGCCCCCAGCTAAGGGGACCGCAGGCCCCAGCCCCTCTACCCTCAGACCAGGAGTCTAGGTCCCTCCTCTTCCCCTAAAACCAGGAGTTTGGCCCCTACCCCTGGACCCCAAGCCTCTTCCAGCCCATCGCCTCCCCATCCCGGGGCCTGGGTCTCTCGCCCACTTCCGTCTCCTCCCAGCCGCCTGGGTCTGCATTCTCCGTTACCACCAGCTCCGGGACTGGGGCGTCAGAAGGTGGCCTAACCAGCTGATCCTGTGGTCGGGGCTCCTCTGTGCCCTGGGAACCTCCGTGGTGGGCAACTTCCAGGTGAGACGTAGCAGCCTCGCGGAGCCTGCCCAGGGCCCTGGCCCGCCAGATCTGGACTACAATTCCCAGCATTCTCCAGGGCCGCCGGCTCTTGATTTTGGGGGCTGGACCACGCGTGGCCTCCTGGGACTTGTATTTCTCTGCGGTTCTCGGGCCGTGGCAGGTGGTGCCGAGTTTTTCTGCTCTTCAAATCGAGCGCCGCGTGGGAGGCTCTCTATAATGATTTAATTGCACCCGAAGAGGTTGAGGTGATTCCTTGCCACCGCCTCCCACAGTGAAGAAATGGCTGAGACTCACTCAATCTTAGCGTTTGCCACACTGGTTGAGTGTTTTTAGGTTTTACCTTCTGTACTATTTTACCCATCAGCACGAGAACTCCAGGTACGTCCTTCCTGGCCAAATCTCACCGATAACATTTTTTATCAGCTGGTCCGTGGTGGTCAGAAATGAACCCAGATTCATAGATTTTAGAACTCGTGTTCTCAGCCACGGAGCTCAGCAGATCTTTGTCGCATACATGAATGGAGAAATCTTACTGAGTTATTTTGTGTCATCATGCTCCTTTACTACGATGGCTCTGATTCCAAAGGCTGGCAAAACCACAGGGGTTCAGACTAGAGGTGAAGCAGCCTCCAGCTTGTTGATAAAAATCCCCCATCACCTTTGTGTAGGCATTCATTTGCTCATTCACTTATTCCTATGTTCCACAACCTATCTTTTTCTTCAGTTCTGACATCAGTCCCCTAAGGAGGCTTTTTAGACATTTTCCCCTAATCACCTCTTTTCCCCCATGAAATTTTTAATACTTAAAAACTTTAACGTAAAATATACCATAGATTGGGAAGTCAGAAACCATTGTGATACATAAGAAATTTTTGCCCTCCAAGAACCAGTTTTTACCTGCTTGGTGGCAATATCTGCTTTTCCCTACCCTGGTTGAGAATGAAAGATTTATTGCACTGATATTTAGGAGCATCTGCTATGTTCCAGGCAGTGTTTTGGGGACCGAGGCTAATCAATGAACCAATCACAGGGCATGGCAGTTGTCAGTCACATCTCGAGTTGGTCAGGGTCCCCTCCCCTCTTCATGGCCCTGGCCTCCCCACAGTTCTTCCCTCTTCCCCTCAACTCTACCCCTCCTCCTTCCAGCAAAAGAACCAGCGGGTCACACACCTGACCGGGGCCTTCTTCGCCTTTTTTGTGGGCCACCTCTACTTTTGGCTGCAGCTCCTTCTCTCCTGGAGGATGAAAGGCCTGCCCCAGCCCGGGCCTCCCTGGATCAGGCCACTCCGCCTGGTCCTCTGCAGCCTCTGCACCATCCTCATGGTGGCCAGTATCCTTCTGGGGGCCAGGGGCAGGGGTTGAGGTGGTTTTTCATTGGGGTAGTTCTGCTGTGCTAATGTAGTTGCCCCCCTCCTTTCTCGGCTCTGCTATGGCACAGTCGAGACTTCTGATCTGGGGTCATGCTGCCTGGGTTGTAAACCCACCATGTCCACATGCTAGCTGGCGGAAGGTCCGCTGCCTTCTTAACTTCTGCATAAAGTTTCCACGTCTATCAAATGTGGATGATAATAGGGCCATTCCGGGGTTGTAGTGAAGGTGATACAGGTGAGGTGCTTAGACTGGTGCCTGGCACACAGCGAGTGACCAATAAATATCGGGAGGATGATAAAACAATCGTTTTGGGTACCCGCAGTCCATTGGGGTATCTGCTGTGTGCCATGCATCATGCTGGCTAAGACTGGACACAGGTTCAGACAGGGGGAGTCACTTGGCCGAGACTTGCCATGAAGTTCAGTGGTGGACATAGTGGTGGGCTGCGGCCGCTCATGCCGGCTCTCAAGGGCAGGCTTTGTGTTTTTCTTCCCAACTCCATATTGGGTGACCTCCCGTTAGCAGCTTGAAACAGCCACGGTGGGAATATTTACACCACAGGAAGTGGCAAATACTACAAATTGGAGCTGGTTGTTAAATGTTTACCAGCACAACACTGAGTGGCACCTTGACTCTAACCCATTTCTGAGTCACCCCAGAACCCAGCTCAGCACACCTCTCTGGGCGAGTCAAATCACTCTCTGAGCCTCAGTTTCCATGTCTGCAAAATGGAGTTGCTTTTTATTATACTGATGGTTATCACTGCTAGGTAGAGTGCTCTGAGAGAGTAAGGGCTGCAGACTCAGCTTTGGAGACCACCTGCTCCTGTGGGGAGGACGGAAGGGAGGCCAAGAGGACGCTGGCATTCCCAAGAGGCTGGAAGGAGCCCAGCCGAGGCCTGTGCTGGCCACATTTGGTAGACCTCGTTCACTTCCCAGAGTGGCAAACCGAACTGCATGAATGTGGCCAGAAGGGCTACGTCAGCTGTAAACCAGCACATCTTCACTGCTGGGTGCAGCTGCTGATCAGATCCAGCCCAGCCCCTTTCAAAGTCTCCACTGGGCTGATTATCAGTTTGGTTACAGGGTCCTTATTCTGTGGGGCTCAAATATCCCTTGGATGCAGGGAGACGGGGGAGGGACCATAGAGATGGCCATTTGAGTGTAGTAGGCCTGGATGTCTGCAAAGATGGGTCTTAGACCTGGTAGATTCTAAGCTTGTCCTGCAGAACCAGCTGCTTTGGGCCTGTGGTTGGGGAACAGTGCAGGTGCATGTGTAAAGAGGGTGAAATGATGAGCTGGGGGAGGAGATAAGGCTGCAGGCAAGGCCAGAATGCTTTTGGGTGCTCAGGTGAGAGGTTAGAGGCTCAGGCTCCTGCCTGGGGCAGTAGGGAGCCATGGAAAGCTTGTGAGCAAGCAGGGAACAAGGTCAGTCCTGAGAGCAAGCGGATTGTTTGGGTGCTCACACCTCTCGCTCAAAGATCCATGGAGCCAGGGACGGCGTCGGATTTATTGACAGCCTCGAAATCCTTGAATGAATGAAATAATATCTAGTATGGTCTAGGAGGAGGGAGTCAAAGCTAATTTGGCAGAGAGGAGGAGGAAGGGTGCTCAAGTGAGGGGGTCCCAAAAAACAAGAGGGGTCTCAGCTAAGCTGGAGCTTGGAGTATGTGTGCGCCATGGTCATAAAAAGATTTTAAGGAGCTGGGACTGGGGAGCCAGAGAAGGGACAGGGCAGACTAGTAGAGAGATGCAAGGCCAGAGACAGTAAGGCAGATAGGATAAGTGTTGGGGTGACCAGCCGGACACTGGGCAAGAGGAGGGAAGTGGTGAGGGTGATTTTGGGCACATGAGTGGATAGTGGGACTATTATGGAGGTGGGGGCACCTAGAAAGAGGAAGATATTTTGGGGGAAGATTCAATTATGTTTGGGAGTGAGCAGGAGGGACTTGTGGGCCTTGGGTGAACAGGCACCTTTAGGAAGCCTGGGTATTTGGAGGTAGAAGCAAGGTGTGTGGTTGTCTGGGGAGATGGCGGAACCTTCACAGGATCTGGAGAGGCTGATGGGAGGCTAAGAACCTTGTTCTCAGATATTGGGAATGAGATACGAACAGGAGGGATGTGTAGGGGAAACAATGTGGGAAACAGGCTGAGATGGAGACAGGGTTGGAGAGCATCCCTTTGAGAGTGTCCTGGAGCTGCCAAGGAGGGTGGCCAGCCAGAGGGGTTATTTTAGCCAGGGCAGGGCGAGCATGTCACAGGATGGTACCAAGATAGACTTACCTGTCCACAGTTATAGGGCAACCCGGTTGGGCTCCCGGGTAGTTAGTTCTCTGGTGGTGTGCCCTTGACCTGGTGTAAAGTGGTTGTCCTCTACACCTGGCCGCTGCGCTCCGCCTCTGCTGCCTGCGAGTGGGCTGTTGCCATGCTGCTCTTCACACTCTTTGGCCTCTTGGCTGTCGACTTCTCCAGCCTGAACAGCTGCACCTTGTGTCTCCAGCCAGGCCCCAGCCTCAACCTTCAGCCCACCGCCAGCCTCCCGATCTCTTTGCAGGCCCAGGCGCTCTGACCCAGGCCTTGTCCTCACTGGCACAGGAAAAAGAGGCCAATGCCCGGACCCTACCACGCTCCCAGATGAACTGCTAGGGACGAACTGTCAGAGGTTAAGTTTCGACAGTATGCCATCTATGTTCCATCTGACACCTAGTAGGTACACGTGTGGCAGAGCTGTAAACGACTGGTCAGCTGGCATCTTTGCATACCCTTCTGTCCCTGCCATCTGTCCCACCCCTGCAATCAGGGCCACCCAGGAAGTGAGAGGCCAAGGCCAGCCAGCCATCCCTGATCAAGGCTATTTATTATTGTTATTATTTTTGTTTTTTGCCGCTGGCGGAATCAGAGACACAGACGCAGGCAGGATCACGCAAAACCAGAATTCCTTCCAGAGAGCAAATCCGTACAGAAGGTTGTGGGGGGAGGGGGCGGATCAGGGGACTGGAGTCCAGGAAGTGGGGGTGGGGTTGGGGACATAAGGACAGATGGCCTGTTGTCGGATCTGCTAAGCCACTAGCCAGCCTGTTCCTCCCACCGCAGAGATCAGTCAATAAATAAATAATAAATTAATCAATAAATAAAATAAAACAGCTCCCACCCCAGTCCCCTAAAACAACACTGGGCACGGCCGTTGAGCCCCATCCCTGCAGGGCAAGGCCAGGTTTGTGTCCCCCCCTCCCTATGTACTCCATGGGCCCTATTTACAGATTCACAGTTGGGGGGCAGGGAAGGGGGGTGGAGGGGGCTCCCCTCCTTCCCTGGCCCCCTGGGGTCAGGGCAGAGGAGTCCCATTGGTGGCCAGGAGCTTCTTGTCCTTGGGGGGACCTCGGCGTGGGGAGCTGGTCAGCTCTGGGTCTGGGCGGCCAGGCGGGGGCTGCAGGCTCCGGGGTGGGGTGCTGGCAGGCTGGATCTGGGCCCCGTTCTTCTCATCTGTGGGGAGGAAGTGGTTTGTCACAGGCCCTAGGGAGTTTGGCGTGGAGGCTCCTGCTATCAACTGCCCTCAGTGACCCCAAAGCTGCCAAACCCCAGGGAACATGCTCCAATGACACCGTGCTGAGGCCCGAGCCCCCAACACAGGGTTGGTGGCCTGGGGAGATGGTTGCCAGAGGGTTACATGCCAGCAACCAGGCCTGGCAACCCTAGGACAACAGGCCGTGCTTCCTAGGCCCCCTCTGATCCTAGTGGCCTTTGGAAATCAGGTCAAGTTTGTCCAAGTGAGACCCAGTTGCCCAACTAGGGGAGACATTCTCAGAGCCTCTGGTTATAGCGCTATTTGCTAAGGGACCGCTTATGTGGCAGCAAGTAAGATCTGAATCTCCCAGATTACAGCAAGAGGGTCCCCCTTACCTCCCACTACCCTTGCTGTGGAGCTGGGGTCCCCGCCCTCCCAGTTGGGTCTGCCTGACTGGGATCACCTTTTTGTAGGGTCTCAATCCCCCAGACTAGGGAACTGTGGTAGCAGCAATGGTTGCCAGTGGTCACCTAGCAATTTCTATGGGGCCCAAAACAGCACCTAAGGTCCTCTGGCAGAGAATGGCCCCCTTAGGAGACACTGATTGCTGGAGACCTCGTTTTCATGACAACCAATAAGGCGCTCCCTGTTCCTGGGTCAGACTGGAGGTTGCCCCCTACCCTATTCCCCTTTATAAGACATGTGGCTAAGGCCCCAAGGGTGCCCATTGATCCTACATCTTTGAGGGTGTCCCCTTTTGGGAACCCTGGTTGCTAAGGCCAGCTTTCCTTGGCAACTGGGTCTAGAAAGGTTCAGGGAGCCTAGCTCGCTTTCTTGTTGCCCCAGGCAACTAGGCCCAGTGGAGACTAATAAAGCAGGGTTTCCCCACTCCCCACTAGTGGCGCTTGGGGCCAGGTAACTCCTTGCTGTGAGGGCATCCTGTGCACTATGGGATATTCTGTAGCATCCTTAGCCTCCACCCATGAGATGCCAGGAGCACCCCTTTCCCCCCAAATTAAGACAATCAAAAATGTCTCCAGACGTCCCCTGGGGGGCTGAGGTAGGCCAAATCATGCCCCGCTCCAAAGATGTCTCCCTCCGAAAACTGAGAGCTGTGACTGGGTTACTTTATAAGGCAAAAAGGACTCTGCAGTTGTGACCAAGGTTAGAACCCCGAAGTGGGACAATTGTTTTGGATTATCTGGGTGGGTCCTTAAAAGAACTTTTCTCAGCTGAGGTCAGGGTCACAAGGAAATGTGATCACAGGATGACCTTCAAGGAGATGAAATGTCACCAGCTGTGAAGATAAGTGATAAGCAAAGGAATGTGGGCCTGTGGCTTCTGAGGACAGAACCAGATCCCTGTCCCCAGCCTGAAAGGAGGGAGTGTAGTCTGGGACACCTTGATGTCAGCCCTGTCAATTCTGACCTTGTCAAAATGGGCCCCCAGTCTGGAACCACTGCTCCCAAGCAGATCTGACCCTGGGACTTGGCGTTCTCCCGTGACAAGGCCACCCAGGCTCCTGCCCTCCTGGATGGGGTCCTGTTTGCCTGCTCCCTTTCACTGTGGTGCCTAGGGAACCCCTATGCCAAGGGGAGGAGCCTTCATATCTCAGGAGTGGGGCTGAGCCAACAAGTCACCCCCTGGGGCACAGAGCGCATGCTCCCAGATGAGGCTGAGTCTTTGAAAGGCAACTCAACAGGGCCAGAAAGGTCCCAGTTTCTGCAAGAACCTGCTCACAGCTTTGCAGGTGAGGCCTCGACAAAATAAAATAATAGTGACAATGCAAGAACAGGTAAGCCTTGCGTCCCCACAGCTAGAGCCTCGCCTGCAGACCCCTCCACCTCACGGGACAGAAAAAGGAGACAGCCCCTCATCCCCTGCCTCCCACCTGCCAGGGCCTGCACAGAAGGCTGGTCATGAGTGCTTAGAAGCTGTGCCTGGATCGTCTCCACAACTCGCTTGAACCGACGGCTGGGACCTGGAAAAAGCAGGTAAACATACTGACTTGGGGACAGGTGGGGACAAGGAAGGCCCTCCCACCCTCTGCCCAGCAAAGGGGTCACAATTTCTTCCCCTGTTAGGGCTAGGCATAAATCCATGGAGCTAAGAAACATTGGATTTAAAATAACAATGGTTATTGTTTTCTATATAAATGGGTTTTATTGCTTGTTATTTTCTAGTGGAGACCATGAAAAGCCAGATATGTAAGAAAAATCAATAGAAGGAAAAAAATGTTAAAACTAAGAACATTCTGCATATTAGTCTTTAAGGAAGAAAAAAAGAGCCATAATTCATTGAAGTGATGTAACACCCCAGTGTTTCTTAACAGCCTGGTTTAGAAACTCTGGGAGAAAGCTCATCTCCTAGTCGTGACATATTAACGTTGGTGACAAGGAGAGCAAATAGATATCCCTCATTCCCCAAACTCTTCTTATCAGGACTCAGGGAAAAAGTATAATTGGAAACAAGGCATTTCTGTGGTTGTCATCTCTTGTGCCAGCTCTTGATTGGTTGTGGCTGCCTGGAGTTTGAGGCTGTCCTGAGCTCAGCAGGAAGAAGTGCTGTGATTGATAGATTGGTAATGTCTGCTCTGGGTGCAGGAATGGCCTGAAAGAAAGAAGCACCCCATGTCTTTGCTCTTCTGATGAACGGTCTTAAAGTAGTACGTAGAGCTTTGCACTGCAAGGTCAGGAGGCCTAGGTTGAGCCCCAGCTCGGTCACAGAGTGCAGTTTGACTCTGGTTGAGTCAATTTAGGACTCAGTTTTTTTCTCTGTCAAGCGGGTGATTACTAACACCTCAAAGGCTTCTGGGAAGCTTTGAGAAACTAGTACGTATAAAGCACTAGGCATGTTGTAAGTAAATATGACAATACATTAAATGCTGATGAGAAAAGGGGGAAAGAGAGAATGTGGGGGTCTGAGTGAGGAAGGGTGCACACGGTCAGTACCAGCTGAGCACTATGTCCTCTTCCCTGGTGGTGCTGCCCTCCTGGGCGGCTATCCTACCTCAGCTGTCTTGAGCATCCCAAACACTGGGCTGGGGGCAGTCCACTTGAGGGAAACTTACCAGAGATGAGCGTAAAGGTGACAGAGTAGATACCGCCACCACCACCACTGCCATCCCTTCGAGGGGAGGGCTCTGGCCCCTCAGAGGAGCTGATGTCCACCTGGAAGCGAACGGGCTTCTGGAAGACGGAGGGGCCGCCACTGGCCTTATATTCAGCCCTGAAGCTGGTCTGTGACAGCACACTGTGACTCAGGCTGGGGATCTGAGGGAGGTGGGGGACACATGGAGGATTGATTCCAGTGACCTGATTCTAGGGAAAGGATAACTAACCCAACTACCATGGCTATCCAAGGAACTACAAGTCCCATCAGCCACAGGTGCAAAATAACAGAAAAGCCATTGGGAGGCCCCATTGCCTGTTGTGACTTGTAGTTTTCTCTGTCCTACGAAAAACAAGGTATAGGAGGAAGGGCTGAGCAACTGAATCCCAATGTAATGGTAGGGAAATGGCAAATCATCAATCCTTAAGGGACACTAATTTGTGGTAACTGTAATTCAGGATCCTATTTACCACTTCCAGGCCCCAGGGCACAATAAACCTCTCCTGCCTCCTTGTCCCCACAATGACTAAACCCAATTCTGACTGAAAAACTACAAATCCCATGAGGCACAGGAGGAAGGCAGGCCAGTCTTAAGGGGGTAAACCCCAGGGGCTGCTGGGATTTGTAGTTCTATGGTGGCCAGGATACTAGGGACCCAGGCCCCTCACCGATAGGAAGGCATGGACAATGTCCGCTTTGATGCTGCTGAGAGGTTTGTCCTTTAGCACGAGAAATATTTGTTCTTCTTTGTCCAAAGAGATGAAGTTACCGAACCAGGAGCGTTTTGCCAGCCTGAGTGGGAGGGGATGGTTGGAAGAGGTTCAGGAAGGGGCTGAGGGAATGAATTTCCCCTCCCCGCCTCCACCCGGTCTCTTCTCTTCCCCGTCACACTCACTCTGGAGAGGACTCTGGCGTCAAACTGGACATCTCCTCAGCGGTGGGGACTGGGGGAGAGTGGGGAGAAGGGGTGAGCATGGTCAACACTCGTTCACCATCTTCGTGTCCAGCAGTTCCCTTTAACTAGGGGGTCCAGACCCAGTGCCTCTTCATCTCCCGGTAACTAAACCTCAAATAGCATGCTGACCCGTTAGGCCATGCCCCCTATGGGTGGGGCTTGCTTGCCATGAGCCAATGGGAAGGTGAACCAGAGCTCCAAGGGCCGCATCCTTCGGAGGCGGAGGCCGAGGCCCCATCTCCTCCTCCTTTCCCTACCACCTGCAACTGTGCTCACAACCCACTCTTCTAGGATGTGGGAATCTGGGTCCCCAGCCCCCTCCTGAGCGGACTAGGATGTTAGCCCCCAGCCCCTGTTCTCCTAGGGACCCCGTACCCTGCATCTTGCGCCGGTGAAAACGAGGGGAACCCAGGAAGCTGTTGCGGATAGAGTTAAGACGACTCCTCCAGGCGGCTCCCCCGACGCCACCACCGGGGCTTGGGGGTGGTGTTGTTCCTGGGGTCCCGGTGGGGCTGGCCCGGGGCGTGTGCAGGGGCGAGTGCAAGGGGGTCCCCCCAGAGGAACGCGGGGAGCCTGGGGGACCAGGCAGGGGAGTGGAGCGAGCACTGGGGGGCGGGGGCTGCTCCCCGGCGCCTCCACCCCTGGGGCCCCGAGAAGGCAGAGTCTGCGTTTTGGAAGTCGGGGAGCCCCCGCCCCGAGCCTCATCTCCAGCTCCGGGCTCCGGTGAGAAGGAAAATACCGGACTCTGCGGAGGAGTGGAGGTGGGTGAGAGGATGAACTACAACTGCCGGGAGGCTCTAGGGGTCCCCCACACGCACTTGGGCAAGCGGACCCCAATGCATTCTGGAACTTGTAGTCCAACTAGTCCCCTACTTCCCCAAAACAAAACAAAACAAAACAAAACAAAAAACCATTGTCGGGGCAGGAAGTAAACCCAGCAGTGACTGGCATACAGTAACCACTCAATTAGTTAACGTTAGATGAGTAAATGAACCCCTCAGACACACTGAGAACCCAGCCCTATGGAGGTGGAAATGGCCAGTGGCCTAAAATACTACCAAGGCCTTGGGTCCTCGGCCCTTTAAGGTCAAGGAGGCAATGTCTCTAGACTTTACGGGAACTGTAGTTTCTGCTGTTCAATCTCTGCTCCACAGTGTCTTTACCCGCCTTACCCCTTCTCCATTCACTGGAGACTTGGCCTTACCCTGGGGCTGCTCAGAGGGCTGGAGGACAGACCGGTGGAGGCTCCACTGACACTACGGGATCTGTTTCCAGGATAGATTAAGAAAATCAGGAGGGAGGGTTCCAAAAGGCTCAGCTGTCCTCTCCCTTCTACACTCCTTCAAGATGGAGATATTGGGCCCACAGAGGGCAGGTGACTTGTCCCAATCACACAGTACCTTGGAGGTGGGGATGGGGTTAGAATCCTGAACTCCCTCCCCACCCAGGACTAGGTATCCCATCCAAGGAGCAGGGTCCCCACCTCTGGCTGTGTTGGGCCATTTCCAGGGCCCGTCGGGTGGGCACCGGGGAGCCGCCACCCCCGGCATCTGTGATGCTGAGGACTTCCATGGACTTCCGCTCTGGCCGCCGCTTCCCGTGACGGCTCAGCATAGGGGAGTCCACACGCTTCCGAGGGGGGTCTGAGGGCCAGTCAAGAGACTGATTTGTCCAGCTGTACATGGTGCTCAGACAGATGGGGAAACTGAGGCCCAGAGTGGGGAGGGTTTTGACAAAGCAAGTCAAGGAGTCTGCACCCTGAGGCTCAGGTCCTGTAGCTCTATCCTCCCTCAGGAACCTGGGGCCTGGACTCCCAGCCCTGCCTGCTCACCAACATCATTCCGGGGAGGCAGGTCCTGGTCCTCACAGCTGGGATACCGCTCTTTCCGATCCAAAAGCAGATAATATATCATCTTTTCTTGGTTTTCCCTATGGGTGGGTAGCAGAGGATTGAGGCTAGAGGTCAAGTCCCAGAGGTGGTCTCGTCCCCTCCCTGCAGCTGTGGCTCTCTGGGGGCTCAGTCCACCCAGTATCTCTGTATATGGTTCCAATTTCCTGGTATCAAAGTGGTTCATTCCTTTGTCTTGGTGTACATCTCAGCCTACCTCAATAATAACAATAATAATAATAGTGATAATAATATTTAAAATTTGATCACTTACTCTACGTAAGTGTTTTAGGAGGCACACTGTCTAAGTCAGCCTCAGTATCTATTCATATTTTTTGTAATTGTTTATCTTTTTCCCGTTGGTCCCAAGGCCCATTGTAGTCATGGTTCCTCTAGGAACAGGTCCCCGAGGAAGTTTTAAGCCATGCCCCATCTGGAGGCCTGGCTTGTCCCTGCCAGTGGTCTTGAGAACCTAGACCCCAATCACCACCTCTCAGAGGGATACACTTCTGGCAATTTTGATTATGGACAATTTCAAATATGCCCCTGCTGTCTACATGTATTTCCGCGGGGGTCTTACTCATCACTGCGGAGCTCACGGTGCAGCCGCTCCCGGTCCCTGAAGCAGCCCAGTGAAGCCATGCTCTCCAGGACGTCGGGGTCCAGCTCTCCATTTGATGGCAGGCTCCGCATGGCCACCCGGCGTCCTGGGGCTGGCTCCAGGCATGGGTCTGGCTCGTGTTTCCCACCTCTGGGGACAGAGAGAAACATCACAGAGAACCTGGCATTTGGGACTCTAGCCCTCTCTTTCATCTCCGACTCAGGGGTCCTGGGTCTCAGCCTGTCCCTCTCTTAGGAACCCAAGAGTCCAGGCCCCATCCTCTCCTCCACCTGTGCCCTCTTCCCCTAGAACTCAGAAGTCTGAGTCCTTAGCCCCTCCTCACTCAGGGACCTGGGCCTCCCAGCCCCTAGTCGGCTCTCCTGCTTTGGAAGCCCTTGATATTTGAGCCCCTGTCCCTTTTCCCCCAGGGGACCCCTGTGTCCAGTTCCCCCATACTCACAGGTACCAGGGATGTTTTTGAATTTGCTCCAGCTGTGAGGGGAGTGGGTCATAGAGAAGCAGAAGTGAGGTCGTATGATTCACAATTGGCCGTAAGGAAAGCTGATGAGGTGGTGTTAGGGGTCCCTAACTGCGCCCCCTACCCTCCCTGTAAACACATGCAGGACGACGGCTAAGGTCTCCCCCTAGTGGCGGCCGTGTGCATTGCCCTGCGTACGCGCAGCAGTCTGACTACTCTGGACCGGCCTGGCTACATTTTCCACACGCTCAGTGGCATCCAGCCCCTGCCCGCGCTTCCTCCGGAGGGCCGGTTTGTGCATGATCCCTCCGCTTAAGGGGTCCCCCGTCCCCTTTAGGAGTGGCATGTTTGCAGGACTTGGGGCTGAGACTCAGGCAGCGACTCCCCCATGACTCCCCTCGGGATTTTACCTCATCACCCACTGTCCCCATCCTTGTCCTGGTCCCTCCAACTCACACTAAGCCTCTTCTCGGGCTCTACTTCAATCATCCCCCTCAGGAGGCTCTGGCAGTCTGGAGGAATGAAGTGGGGCATGTGGAAGACGCCCCGTTTCACCTTCTCCAGCAGCTGGCGGAGGTTGTCATCATCGAAGGGTAGAGCCCCCTGGTGACAAATGACCAGCCATTGTCCCAAGTCCTCCAAGGGCTCCTGGCAGCCTCATTCCTTTCAGGGATCCCCCTATCCCTGGGGACTATCCCACAGTTGTGTGACTGAATGCTCACCTCCAGGATCACCCCCCACCTTCCTGTTACCAGTTAAATATTTGGCAGACAATTTTTGGAGTGAGGATGGAACTTCACATTCCAGGCTCCTACCAGGCAGGATTGTTCTAGAAATGGAGCAGGAGGGGTGAGGGGCACCTTACCACAAGCAGGGCAAAGAGGATGACACCACAGCTCCACATGTCAGCCCGGCGGCCATCATACTTTTCCCCCTACAAGGATGTAGGGCCAGCCATGAAGCTCCCCGCTCAGCCAGGCTCTCTCCACTCCTTTCCCCTCCACCTGCTCCTCACTCACCTTAATCACCTCTGGACACGCATAGTGGGGGGACCTGGGGGAGAGATGTGGCATGAGCCTCTGACCAGGTTCTGGCCCTCTCCCTGAGACTCAGGAGGCTAGGCCCCCGACTCACCCACAGCTGGTCTCCAGCAGGCTGTCCCCCACCTGCAGGGATGCCATGCCAAAGTCTGCAATGCGAATGTTGTTCTTCTCATCCAGAAGCAGGTTCTCGGGCTTCAGGTCTCTGTGGCTGAGACAGATAGCTGGGGCTCAGGCCTCTGCCCTTCTCCTAGAGGCCTAGACCCCATTCACCATCTCTCAGAGGGGACACTTCTGGCAACTTTGATTATGGACAATTTCAAACACGCCCCAAAGTAGAGAGAAGAATATAGGGAAGTACTCGGTACCCATCACCCGGCTTGATCGATTATCAGCCCAGGGCACATCTTCTCTCACTGATGCTCCTACATATGCTCTCTCTCCCCCACTAAATTATTTTGCAGGAGACCCCAGACGTTGTATCATTTTATCCACAAACATTTGAACATGGAGGAAATGAGATATTTTGGGGTGAGCAGGGCTGATATTGATCAGGCTCTTTAAATATTGAAATATTTCTATACCGAATAATAAAAATAATATTGCCACCACCCCAAGCTTGCTACTGGTCCCTCCCTCAGGAACCCCTTCCCCTGGGGCCAAACTCCTCATGGAGAGTGGGAAGTGGAGCCAGGAGATTCTATAGTTTCTGTTGAAAGTGGTCAGAACCAGGTTGCACCGGTTGTTAAATATGTTGACTATCGCCCCCTGGAGGTCAGTATTTTTAATGTCAGGGGTTTGACACTGTCTTTCCAATACGGGGGTGCTGACAATTTAAATGGGCTGCCTTTTTATCACCCAGTTTTAGTCCCAAGTCTGAGTGCTTCCACCCTGATCCCTACCCATCCCCAATCCCCATCCCAGAGAGAGAGGGGTGCAAATTGATGAGGTTGGAAGATGAACCAAAGGCATCTATTTTGCACTGTACTCATAAAAATGCTGCCTATTTAATAGCTTTCTTTGAGAGCTGAAGGCAATTCAGAGAGCAAAAGACAATGTTTTCCTATGGGCGTTCAAATGCAAAAAATGAACCTCAAACCACACATCCCACCAAATACAAACATTAATTTGAAATGGATCCTAGGCCTAAATGCAAGAACTGGGCAAAGATTTCTTAAATGGGACAGATAAAGCATGGACTGTAAAAGCAAAAAAAAATCAACAAAATGGAGTTAATTAAAATGTAAACTTCTTGTCACAAGACATTGTCATAAAAATGCAAAAGCATGTCACAGACTGGAAAAAAAAAACTTGAAAAATATACATCTGATAAAAGATTTGTTCCTAGAATAAATAACTCTTGCAACTTAATAAAGTAAACAACTAATTCAATTAAAAATGGGTAGAAGATCTGCATAGACATTTCTCCAAAAAAGATATATAAATGGTCAGTAAGCACATGAAAAGATCTTCTGTGTCATTAGCCATCAGGGAAGTGTAAGTCAAAACTGCAATTAGATCCCACTTCACACCCAAAGATGGCTATAATCAAAAAGTCAGATAATAACAAGTGCTGACGAGGATGTAGAGAGATCTGGACCCTCACAGAGTGCTGGTGAGGATGTCCAATGATACAGCCACTTTGAAAAATGGTCCAATACTTCCTCAAAAGGCTAAACATAGAGCTCCCATTGGACCCAACAATTCCACTCCTAGGTATGTACCTAAGAGAACTGAAAACAAAGATACACACCAAAACCTGTACAGGGATGATCATATTTCCACATTATCCATAATAACCAAAAGGAGAAAGAACTAAAATGTCCATCAACTGGTGAATGGATTAACAAACATTGTCCATCCATACGATGGAGTATTACTCAGCCATGAAAAAGAATGAAGCACTGACACCGGATAAACCCTAAAAACGTTCTGCTAAAGTGAAAGAAGCCAGTCATGAGAGACCACATATAGTTAGGTTCTATGTCTAAGAAATGTCCATATTGGTAAATTCACACAGACAGGAAGCCGATCAGTGGTTATGCCCTCACCAGATAGAGTAGCTGTGGCAGAAGTCCAGTGCCGATACGATCTGGCGGAAGAACTTCCGGGCCTCCTTGGGAGTCAGTCTTCCCTTCTTTACTAGGTAGTCGAACAGTTCACCTCCAGAGACATGCTCCAGAACCAGGTACCTAAGGGACATGGAGGGGGCAGAGGGCTGGACGGGGCATGTGGGGGCCCAAAGACCTGGTCTCCCTCTTCCATCCGTGCCTCGACCCTAGCACAAGATCTCAATCCCACTGGCTCTGGAGGCAGAGAATCCTAATTCCCATGAGTCCCTGGGAAGAGGAGACTCCAATTCCCATGACTCTCCTGGAGGAAGAGATTCCAATACCCATCATTCTCTGGTAGAGACTCCAATTCCTATCAGCCATTGGGAAGTGGAAACTTAATCCCCATCAGCCCTGGGCAGAGACACCCCTGTCAACTTCAGGGGTCAGCATTTTGACTAATAGTTGTCATCAGGACATAAGGTAACTTCATTAGAAGCTGGAGGACAGAGATCCCAATTCTCCTAGGCCCCTAGAGGGGTAAAGCCGCCCGTTTCCATCGGCTTCTGGAAAGCCATAGTTTCTGAGCTGCAGATAATGGAATTCTCATCTGTTCTTAGGCAATGACATTGCAGTGTACACTACTTCAACTTCAGGGAAATAGACTCCAATCCCCATCAGCCCCTGAGAGGGAGAGACCCTAATTCCCTTCAGCCTTCGAGAAGCCAAAATTCAACTCCCATCAGCCCTGGGCAGCAGAGACTTGTAGGCCAACTTCAGGAGTATTAACACTTCGACTCTTAGTTGTTTCAGGAGATAAGGCAACTCCTTTAGCACCTGGAGGACAGACACTCCCAATTGTCACAGGATTCTGGGAAATAAAGATAACCCATAAACATACACCCAATGGCCCCTGGAAAGCCAAGCCTCTTATTCCTATAAGCCTTTAAGATGAATAAACACAAATCCCACTAATTCTTGGCAATAATGAAGGCTACGTGCACCAATCTAAGCCAACATCTGTGAAGCAAAGGACTACAACTCCCATCAGCCACCTGGATTTTTTCTTTTTAGGACTCTAAATCCCATGAAGCTCTGGGAGGTTAAAATTCTCACTCCCAGAAGCCCCCAGGGCCCCTGGCTTGGGAGCTGTAGCTACTGCCACCACACCTGGGAGCTCTTGGGGACTACAATTCCCACTAGCTCCTGGGTCTAGGGCAGCTTCCCGCCTGGGGACACCTGCCTGAGCATCTGATAGGTGTTGGAGTCAGTTAATCCTGGGGACTGTGTGGTGGGGGCAGCAAGGCCATCGCCTCTCCTGCTGGCCAGCCCAGCTGTCCCTTGGGTCACCAGAGTGCAGACAAAAGCCTATTGTCTGAAGCCTGGACAGCTGGACCCCACCCCCGGCCTTCATGGGGGGTAACTAACTCTGAGATAGGGACTCAGAACTCCTAAGGAGTCTCATTGTTGGGGTGTCCAGTCATAACGCCCAGAGTTATATTGGGGGAGCAGGTGGTCCCTAGTGCTTCAGATTGGGGGTGTGGTAGGAGGCAGGAGTCCCTGGGCCTTGGGCTTGGCTAGGCCCCATTGTCTTAGCAAACAGGGACAGGGCGGATGGGGGAGTTGGGTCTGGCCGAGGCACCCAGATTATCCAGTAGTGGGGTGTAGTGGGGTGCACGACTGGGGCTAGGGAGTAAGGGGAAGGATCAGCCTCTGCTCACTCTTGGGGAGGCTCAGGCTTGGCCATCCTGTTGCTGGGGCACGTTCAACCATCAGCATCAGGTCAGGTCAGGGTAATGTGTGTGTAAGGGGTGTCCCTGTGCGGTAGGGAGGGGACCGGGCCTTCGGTGGCCTAGCAGGGAGACATCAAGTTTTCCCACAACCCCCCACCCCCCACCTTGTTTCCGGAAAGGTCCCACTCTAGGAAGTTGGGGAGGGCACATGGAGGGGCTGGGTGTCTATAAATACCTACAAATATTTCTTGTTCTCGTAGACGTCATGGAGCTTGAGGACGTGGGGGTGCTCGATGAGCTTCAGGATGGCGATCTCCCGCTCCACCTGGGGCAGTGAGGTGACAAAGGAAGGCAGGGCAGCACCGCCTCTCCCCCCCATTCCCAAAGGTCCCCTTCCCCTGAAAACACACACACACACACACACACACACACACACCTTCATCAGTACCGATTCTGACAGCTTCTCCCGGTTCACGATCTTGATGGCGACTTTCTGGCCCGTGATGCAGTGTACCCCGAGTTTAACCAGCCCTGGGGGAGCACGATTGAAAGGTGGGGTGTGCTGTCAGACCACCCTTCCCCACTCTGGCCAACTCTCCCTTGCCACCTTGTTTCCTCCTCCTTCTGGTGGCTGTTTCACAGGGGCCTGAATCACCCTGACCTGAACTCCTGGGGGCCAACAGCTGCCATGCCCACAAGACACAGTTCTCTCCCTGCTCCCTATTGCCTGATTCTGTCCCTCTCGATTGTCCATCTACCCACTAGTCTTTGTCTCCACTGCCACCCTGATTCTCACCCTAATTCTGTCCTTCCCCGGTGGCTGTGTAGGTTCATCTCCCCACAGTCTTTCCTCACTGTCTCTCCATGGTTTTGTCTCCCCCAAGATGCCTCCTTCAAACCTCTCTCTGTCCTTCAATCCATCACTTCCTTGAGTTTTTTGCACTTCAATCTTCTGGAGACTCCATGTCTCCCAAGGAATATAATGCCATGTTTGCCCGCTTCCCAGACCATCCCATCCGTCTCCTCCCAAACCCTGACCTTCCAATCCCTTTCTTTGATTGGCTTTTAATACCAGCTGTAGCTCAGAGCACGCAAACCGCAAATATATGCCGACTCTCCAAGAGAAACCCCAAAGCCACAGATCCAGGAGTCCAGGCCCCCAGCCTCCTCCCTCAGACTCCAGCTCCTCCTCCCTCAGACTCGGGGTTCAGCCCCTCCTCCCTCAGACTCGGGGTTCAGGCCTCGTCCTCCCCATAACTCAGGAATTCAGGCCAGCAACACCTGCACATCTGGAGGTCTGACTTTCTCCCCTCCTACCTCAGGCCCTGGCCCTCAGTTTCATAGAGACCCTGGGTCTGTCCCTGGACCTCTTGCTCAGGACACCCCTCACCCGGCAGGAAAGAGGCCATGTCTGGTGGCAAGTGTTTAGCAACAGCAAAGGATGATCCCCTCCACAGCCACTGCTGGGGGATTTGCCTCTTGCATCTTCCACCTCTCTGTTCCTAGTACCCACACTGAGCGAGCATGCTTGGAAGGGGGAAAATGCTACAGACCCCATTGCCCCGGCCTCACTCCCTGTCACCCCAACAGACAACCCTCCAAGGCCTGAGGACAGTGCAGAGGGAAGCCGCTCCCTGGGCTCACCCCTGTTTGTCCGGCGCCTCACCTCAGCCTGCGGCTGTACTGCACCAAGGACCTCTGTTCCCCTGCCACCATCCCATGCCACTGTCTCCGCTGCAGGCTGGCCTCCCTTCCCCACTGCTGCCAAGCCCCTCCAACCTCTGCCAGGAACCAGGTGGCAGCCCTTGGCCCCAGCATTCTCCAGGAGTCCAGGCCCCCAGCCTCCTCATCTCAAGGACCTCAGAGTCTGAGCCTTCTCCCCCTTCCATTCTGGAGATGGGGCAGTCTAGACCCCAAGTCCCTTTTCCAGTGCCAGACCCAGGGCTCTGGGCAGCCAGCCCCTGCCCTTTGAATACCTGTGAGTTCCGCCCTCTGCCCCCAGCTCCCCCTGCCCACGCCCCAAGTGTCCCCTCCTCTGGCTCACCTGTCTGTCCTTTGCCCAGCGTCTTCTCCAGCCGATAGGGGCCCACATACTGGGCGTGTTGGGGTGGGTGTGGGTGCGGGTGCGGGAGGTGGTAGGCCGGGGAGCCCCCGCCTCCCTCCTTGGCCCCAGACGACATGGTGCCCTTGGTCCCGGCCCGACCGGTCCCTCGGCCGGCCCCCCTGCGGCCGGTCGCCCCGTCTCTCCGGTGGGGGCCGGCGACTGCTCCGTCCCGGCCCCCCCGGCTGCCCCCCACCTCTCCGGGGGTCCCCAGGGGGCTGGGCTGGGCCCCCCAGTCGGCGGGCCGCGGAGCTGGGGAGGGGGCCTGGGGGGTGTCAAGCCCCGGGGTCAGCATGGCCCAGGGGGCAGCCCCTCCCCAGCCTCCGGGCTGGCCCCCTTCCCTGCGCCTTCCGGGGTCCGAGGTGGCATGGATGCTGCAGGCTGAGGGTCCCCACGCCCCCTCTTCTTCTCCGCGCTCTCCTTCCTCCTCTCCCCCCCCCGCCACCTCGTCCTTTCTCTTCGGCACGCTGACATCACCATCCGGGGACTCCCGGCCCTTCCCCAAAGTTAACCCTTTCAGAGGGAGGGGGAGTGGGGCAGGGGGCGGGCCTGCGAGCTGGAGGGATGGCGAGGAGGTGGGAGGATGCCGGGAGGGAGGGATGCAGGACGCGAGAGGATGGAGGGAGAAGGATGAGGAGCAGACAGACCCGGCAAGGATGGAGCTGCACAAAGGGAGATGGAGTCCCACACAGAGATGGAGGTGGCAACAAGAGAGGTGGAGGCGACCAGATCCGGGGCTGGGGCAGGTAGGAGAGGCAGAGGCAGGATACGGAGACGATGGAGATGGGCAGAGACAGAGGGAAGGAAGGAATGGAGAGCAGAGAAACAGGAGATGGGGAAGGAATTGCAGGAAAACAGAAAAGGAGAGGAAGTGGAAAGACGGAGAGGTGGGAAAGGAGCAAAGAGCCAGTCTGAGAAGGGGCAGAAAAATGGACAAGTGACGGGGGGAGGTTCAGAAAACAGCTGGAGAGAAACAGGGAAGTGTAGAGAAAGCTACAGAGAGAGACGGGCAGAGACAGGGATAGAAGGGGAGTACACATAGGTGGAAGGCTAGATGCTGAGGAAGATGGGGACAGATTGGAGGGGCACAGAAAGATGGAGACAGAGGCAGAGGGAAGGAAGGAAGTTTGGGATTGCCGACCCTGCTCACCTGTTTCCTCTGGCCCCCAAGCCCACCCACCTGGGACTTCTTTCTCTACCAGCATCCTTTCTCTACCCATATCCACCCACAGCCTAGGACACATGTTTTCAGATCAGCTTGGTTCCATATCTCCATTTAGGGTCCTCAGTGCTCTTATGGAGAAACTTCCAAAACCCCTTGAGGTCCCTGGACATTTTATTAGACCCCTGTGTATTCTCTGTGCCTAGATCCACACGTGGGCCTCGATATAATTATATGTACCCACTATAGCACATTCATGGATCTGTGCTCAGCTAGATTTTCACACCATCCAGGACTCAACTATATCAGGTACTCAAAGTTGTGAGGCATCAGTCTAACCCCCAAATCCCCTACAGAGTGTACACATGAGCCTCTAGTCTCTTGGTCAGCCACCTTCATTCCATGAACCTCTATTGAGTGCCAAGTCTGACCTAGGCACTGCTGCAAGTGGTAAGGGCATAGAGGTGAACCAAACCAACAAAGATTCCTGCTCTATGGAGCTCCCATCCTAGTGGATGAAGCAAATGATCAAACAAGATAAACAGGCAAAATGTATGGTCTATTATATAGTTGTAATCAATGTTAAAGAGGAGACTGAAGCAGGGAAGGGGGACAGGAAGTGTTTGTTGAGCAAAGTATTTTAGATACAGTGCCAAGAGGGAACAGGAAGCATGAAGTCTCTGTGTGGGAGGGCGACTGGTAGGTTTTAGGAACACTGAAGGGGTCATTGTGGCTAGTGGGGAGTTAGGATGTAGACTGAGATGAAAAGAGGTGATGAAGCAGATTTCACTGGGCCTTAGAAGTCTTGGTTTATGCCTGGTATTCGTAATTATTAATAGGGTCTGTTTTCACTCTCAAGTGTCTTGCTCTAAATGGAAAATATGTGATTACCCTACATACAGATCATTGTAAAGGTTATGGTTTCTGTAGAGTACCTGGGACCACCATGTAGGCTACTATCATATTACACATATGTTCACAAACACTATGTGATATACGGTTACATGTTATATGTACATATATTATATGGTATTATGTATAATTAAGTATGTATATATTAGACAGATAAAATAGACTTGTGCCTACATGTACATAGATATAATAGGCTGAACAAGAGGCCCCAAAGATGTCACATCTTAATTCCCGGAACCTGTGAATTTGACATCTTACATGGCAAAAAGGTCTTTGCAGATGTGATTGAGTTAAGGATCTTGAGATGGAGAGATGATCTTCGGTTGTGTGGGTGGGTCCTAGATGTAATCACCAGGGTCCTTGAGAGAGGGAAGTAGGAGGTTCAGAGTCAGAGGAGATGGGACGATAGAGGCTGAAGTCAAAGTGATGTGGCCACAATCTAAGGAATGCAAGTGGTGTCTACAAGCTGGACATGGCAAGGAAACAGATTCTCTGCTGTAGCCTTCAGAAGGAACGTAGTCCTACTGGCACCTTGATTCTAGTCCAGCACAAGTCCACAAGTCCGCAACCCATTTTGGACTTCTGACCTCCAGAACCATAAGATAATAAATCTGTGTTGTTTTAAGCCACTAAGTTTTTTTTTTTTTAATATGTTAAAAGCAGACATAGGAAACATACAATAGAGTACCAATGGGCCCAGACCCCTATCTGATAGCTATCCTCCACAGTACTACAAACACCACACACTCACACACTCGCACATATAGCCTGTTTGTCTTTCCATCTCTGCCCAAAATATCACCTTGCACATCCAGGCCTAGCAGCTCAATACATCTGAGACTGTGGGCCCCACCTGAAGCTGACTACCTTTTTCTAGAGGGGGACAGCCTTTAATGGAAGACTAGAGCCAGGATATCCTTAAGCCCAGCCCAAAGCAAACACCTCTGCAGACCAAGCCTGCAGAGGCTCATCCCAGCCCTGAGCCCCAAATCTGGTGCATGGAGGCAGCAAACTTCCCAAACAACATCACCTGTGCATTTTGCTTCAAGAATCCCTTCCCTAAGCCTGGCAAGACTGAGGGAAGTTTCCACGAGGAAGAAGGGAGTGATAAGAGAGGTCTGCACAGAAACTGCAGGGTGGAGAACAGGAAGCCCCTGTTGATGAATGTGGAAACTGAGGCCAAGAGGAGGGGTGGGGTGGGTCAAAGGTTGCTCAGGCCATATATTAGGGGTGAAAACCCTGGGCTCGTGTAAAAGATGGGGTAGGGGCTCAGGTGGAGGGTAAAAGGTCTGGAGGTGAGGGACCCGCACAACCCACGACGACGGAGTGTGACCAAGAAGGGGTGTGGTGACATAAAGGGCGGGGCCATGTTAGGGGCGGGGTCTAACCGGGAGCGGCTGGCGCACCGGCACAGAGGCGGATTTAATAGGGAGAGGCCGAAAGCCCAGGGACAGAGCCTGAAGTGGCGGGGTGGGGCAGAGTTTATAGGGGGCAGGTAACATGGATGTGGGTGGGGCCCACCTGAGGTGGAGTCAGACCTGGGAGGAGCAGGGCGTACACCAGGAAGGGTGGAGCTTGCAAGGTGAATTAGGAGGCGGGGCTCATTGAGATGTAGGACCCGGAAAAGGGGCGGGGCCTAGACTGAGCAGCCGTCGGGGGCGGAGCCTACGTGATGGGCGTGACCGAGGGCCGTATACGGACAGGTGGGAAGGGCTTAAGTGCAAGGAAAGAGCCTCAGCCCAAGCTACGGCCCGAAATCGGAACTTCCGGGCGAGACCGTGCGTATTTCCGGTCAAGATGGCGGCGCCCACCAGAGGCAGGTGCGGGCGACTCTGTCTTTAGTATCGGCGGCGACTCGAGGTCTGGAGAGGTGAGGTTCGCCCCGTCTGACTCCTCTCTTAGGAGTGGAGGGAGGAGATTCGTTGGTTAGACGACCTAAGGCGGGCTAGTTGCCCTGGAGGCAGGGCAATGGGGTTGCTAAGAAACGGGGACGCATGCAGTGGAGATGGGGGGGTGCAAGGTTGCTACGGAGAGTGGGTGGGGCCTGTTGCTAGCGAGGAAGGCGGGGCTTGTGACTTTGGGCAAGGGTTCGGTTGGTATGAAGGAAGGAAAGGGGACCGTGGTTAGGGAGGGTATGGGCAAAGCGGTTCGGTGTCACGGGGGACCGCTGAGCTCCCCTAAAACGCCACCTTCCCAGCAGACCCCCCCAGGAGTCTATCCACCAGCACGCCAGAGCTACCTCAGCGGTGGCCACCCTTACCCCAACATATTCTTCTCTTCACAAACAGCTCATGGCGGACCAAGGTTCGGGGGGCAGTCGCCTCCCGCTGGCGCTGCCCCCAGCCTCCCAGGGTTGCTCATCAGGCGGCAGCGGCTCCTCGGCGGCGGGCACGGGCAATCACCCGCCCCCACGCAGCCTCCAAGGCCTGCTGCAGATGGCTATCACGGCGGGCTCTGAGGAGCCAGATCCCCCTCCAGAACCCATGAGTGAGGAGGTAAAAGGTGGGGGCTCAAGAAGCTAGGGTGAGGGTTGTGGGGACAGATATATCTTGCGAAGTGTGGCTTGGGGAGCTAGAAGCTGGAGTTTTTCTATCTGGGTGGGAGGGAGTTGGGGTGTGAAGGCACAGTAGGCTATATTTGTGCTAGACGGGGTTATTGTAGACTGAATGAAGGTCACATCTCAGAAGTATCTGGAGGGCCAGATCCCTGGGTCCCAGCACCGTGCTGGGAAGCAGAATGGCCTCGTGGTCAAAAGCAGGGGCTCTCTAGAGTCAGCATCATCCAGATGCGTGACCTTGGGTATATCAGTGTCTCTGAGCCTCAAGTTCTTCATTTGCAAATTGGTGATGATATTAAGAATAATAACTGTACTTCCTAGGGTAGATCTGAGGTTACAGTTGAGGTAGACCTCCACACAGCGCCAGGCACATAGGCAGCGCTCGTGAAGATGGCAGCATGTTCTCATTAGGAGCACAGGCTCTGTGGAAAGACTGCTTTGTTTAGACTTCAGGCTTTGCAGATGGCCGACTGTGTGATCTTGGGCAAGTCACGACCTTTTTGTGCCTCAATTTTCTCATCTGTGAAGTGGGGAAAATAATGCTTCCTTCATAGCATTGCTTTGGAGATTAATAGCAATATTTATTATATATGACATTTAGTTGGTAGTGGTGATGACCACAGGCATACCTAGTTTTATTGTGCTTCATGGATGTTGCATTATTTACAAATTGAAGACCCCCCTCACCCCCGATCAGCAAAAAGATCATGACTTGCTTTATTGTGAGACTCGCTTTATTGCGGTGGTCTAGAGCTGAACCTGCAGTACCTCCAAGGTCTGCCTGTATAAGAAACTTTATACTAATCCAGTTACATCCATGATATCTTTGAAACTTTAGGATAATGAGGTAGGAAACAGGCACAGAAATATTAGCATCTTGCCCACATCTATCCATGACTGTGACTACAGAGACCTCATACGAGCACTAAACATGGGGCCTGGCAAAAAAAAGAATTCTGGTGGCCAGTTCTCAGCTCTCACCTTATTTGACTGAATAGCAGCATTGATTACTGCCCTCTCTTTGATCTCTTTTTTCATTTGGCTTCTAGAATGACATAGTGTCCTGGTTTTCATCCTACTCACTGGCTGTTCTTCCCCATCTCCTCTGTTGGTTCTTCCTCATTCCCCAGTTTCTTAGTGATGGAGGTCCCTGGGCTCTTATCTGCGCTCACTTTCTGTGTGACCTCATGTGTTGAGGCTTTACTCTGATGACTCTCAAATGTATATCTCTAGGCCAGTGGTTCTCTACTGGGGGAGATTTTATCTGCCAGGGGACATTTGGCAATGTGTGAAGACATTCTTGGTTGTCACAAATAGGGGGGCCAGTGCTACTGGCATCTAATGGGTGAAGGCTGGGGAATGCTGCTGTGCACAGGACGGCACCCACCCCAGAACTATCAGCTCAAAGTGTTAGTAGAGCCAAGGCTGAGAAACCTAAGTCCAGGCTGGACCTCCTCCCTGAACCATAGGAAGCCTATTTAATACTTTACCGTGGATGTTTAATAGATCCCTCAAACTTAACATGTTCAAAAATGAGCTCTAATCTACTTCTGCCCCACATCTGCTTCTCCCACTGTCTTCCCCATCTCCTTCTAGTTGCTCAGGACAAAAACCTAGGAGTCATGCCCTCTCTGTCTTCCACCCCATAGTCCATCTCTCCGTAGATCTGGTGTCAGGAAAAGAAGCTTGGTAGATATCTGTTGATTGAAGAACAGTCAGCTCTCAGACGTTGGCAGTTATTATTAACGACTGTTATTCATGAATTATTGATAGAGGTTTGCCTCTTTCCCTCACCCTCCTGCTCTACCTCATCCCCCACCCCAGAGGCGCCAGTGGTTGCAGGAGGCCATGTCGGCCGCCTGCCGGGGCCAGAGGGAGGAGGTGGAGCAAATGAAGAACTGCCTCCGAGTGCTATCCCAGCCCATGCCTCCCTCGGCTGGGGAGGCTGAACTGGCCACTGACCAGCAGGAGCGCGAGGGGGCCCTAGAGCTGCTGGCCGACCTGTGTGAAAACATGGACAACGCTGCAGGTACACCCCGGCCTGCCCCTCAGCCACCAGGGTCTTTCCACTTCCGCCTCCTGGTCTCCCTTCTGTGTCTTGCCTCTTCAGCATGTCCTGAGGTGGCTCAGCCCTTGTCCTTTGTCTTGGCCTCCTCCCTGACTTCCTGGCCTCCAGGCTTCCTTCCTCCAAGCTGGCTCTGACTCCGGCCCCTCATGCCCTGTCCCTTGCTGCTTGGTCCCCTTGCCATCAAGAACAATGATGGTACTTTCTCTCACCCCACACACAGCTAGCTTGGTAGCAGGGTCAATCCACTACCTCCCTGATATACCCACAAACTGGCCATTTTGCCTTAGTCTGGTGGGATTTCACTATCACTCCCTAGAGTAACAGAGGAAGCAGTTCTGGGGAGGGTGGTCACAGAAGACCTCCCTGAGGGGCAGTATTTGATCAGAGACCTGAAGCAAGTGTATGTCTTGGGATTCGCTCTGGAAGAAGCATTCCAGGGTGAGGGAATGGCCAGTGCAAAGGTCGAGGCAGGAAACATGCCTGGCCTGCACAGGAGCAGCAGTAAGGCAGCACGGAGTGAGTGAGGGCAGTGATGCTGGGTGTGCAGGGCCTCGCAGGGTGAGGTGAGTGCCGCGGGGCTTATTCTAAATGCTGTGGAGCTGATAGGAAGGCTGAATGAGCGAGTGACAATATGCCACTTCCATCTGTAGGGGTGCGGATTTGTGTGTCTGTGTCCTGATCTCTTCTATAAGGACACCAATCAGATTGAATTGGAACCTGTCATATGACATCGTTTCACCTTAATTACCTATTAAAGGCCCCATCTCCAGATACAGCACATTCTGAAGTACTGGGGGTTTAATGTGTAACTTCTGGGGAGACACAGCTCAGCAGATAACACTTGGCCTCTCTCCTCTCCTCTCTGTGCACAGACTTCTGCCAGCTGTCAGGCATGCACCTGCTGGTGGGCCGGTACCTGGAGGCAGGGCCTGCGGGGCTGCGGTGGCGGGCAGCACAGCTTATCGGCACGTGCAGCCAGAACATGGCAGCCATCCAGGAGCAGGTGTTGGGCCTGGGTGCCCTGCGCAAGCTGCTGCGGCTGCTGGACCGAGACCCCTGTGATTCGGTGCGCGTTAAGGCCCTCTTCGCCATTTCCTGTGAGTGTCCCGGGGTCTGCCGGGAAGGGCCACGGTCCCCAAGGACAGGAGCTGGTAGTAGAGATGGGCCTGCAGGGATCTGCTTGGGGGCAG
This sequence comes from Pteropus medius, assembly GCF_902729225.1. Lineage (NCBI taxonomy): Eukaryota > Metazoa > Chordata > Mammalia > Chiroptera > Pteropodidae > Pteropus > Pteropus medius. The sequence continues at coordinate 1,337,432 of NW_024355109.1, forward strand.
AGGGAGAGGGGCCTCATTTGTTCATCTCTTCCCTGTACCTGTCAGGATCCTGTGCTAGGGACAGGGTGGTGAGCTTGCCAACCCCCTGCCAGTCATGGCCATGTCCTAATGACACAGGAACATCATAAGGTTAAGTGCTTTGTGCCCATCAGGGTTCTCAGCCTCGGCCCTGTTGACGAGCATGATGCTGACTTCTGTGAGCGCTTGCCTGTGCCCGGCCCAGCATACTGTTAACTTGTTTTGTCCTCATGCCCACCCTCTGAGATAGGGATGATTGAATCCACGTTTTGGAGAGGCCAGGTCAGGGAGCCTAAGTGACAGCCCAGGGCCCCCTGTGAGAACACATGGAGCTGGGGTTCGAGCCAAGGCCACGCCAGCCATGTGCTCGGCCGTCTGTCTGCGTGCACCATGCTGAGGGCCCCCATTCGACTGTATCCTTTTCTTTTAAAAAACAGCTTTATTGAGATATAATTCACAGGCCATATCATTCATCCTTGTTGAGTATACAATATAATGCTTTTAGTATATCTACAAGGTTATGCATCTGCCACCACTGCCTAACTCCAGGACACTTTCATCACCCTCAGAAGAAACCTTGTACAATTAGCAGTCTCTCCCCATTCCCCTTCTTCCCAACCCCTGGCAACCACCAGTCTACTTATTGTCTCTGGATTTGCCCATTCTGGACACTTCTTGTAAATGGAATCATATACGTGGCCTTTGTGTCTGGCTTCTTTCACTTAGCCCCATGTTTTCATCCATGTTTATAGCATATATCAGTGCTTCATTCCTTTTTATGGCCCAAGTAATATTCCATTTATGGATAGACCACATTTTGTTTATCCTTTCACCAGTTAGACATCAGGGTTGTTTCTACCCTTTGGTTACTGTGATTAATACTGCTGTGAACATGTGTGGACAAGTTTTTTTGTGGACATTTGTTTTGATTTCTTTTGGGTAGTTAGTTATACCTAGAGGTGTGATTGCTAGGTCACATGACAGCTCTGTGTTTCTTTGAAGTTAGATGAAAACCCATTTCCTTTACTCACAATACTGCAACACTAATCATGGAGGCAGTTTCCACAACAATCAATTCTCTAGTCTCTGGACAGCCACTGGGTGTCTTGCTATTCCATTCTGACACTAACTACCCCAAGGGAGTCCACACCCCTCAGGTGAAGGGCTCAGTCCCATGAGACTTCAGATGGCAGTTGAAAGTCGGGGTCTCCCACACGTCTGAGTGACTGGCTATAAATTCCCACAACCCTTCTCCTCAGGTTTTATAATTTGCTAGAATGGCTCCCAGAACTCTGGAAAATATTGACTTAATGTTTAGTGGTTTATTATAAAGTATGTGATAAAGGACACAGATGAACAGCCAGATGAAGAGGTACATAGAGGAAGGTCTGGAAGAGTCCTGAGCACAGGAACTTCTGTCCCTGTGGAGTTGGGGCGCACCACCCTTCTCGTACATGGATGTGTTCACCAACCTGGAAGCTCTCTGATCTCCATACTCTGGGGATTTTATGTAGGGTTCCTCATGTAGGCATGATGGATCATTAACTCCATTTCCAGCCCCTCCCCTCTCTGGAGGATAGAGGGTGGGGCTGAAAAGTTCAAGCTTCTAATCAGGGTGTAGGCTTTCTGGTCATCAGCCCCCATCCAGGAACCACCCAGAGTGGCCTCATTAGGACAAAAGATGCTTCTATTACCCAGAAAATTCCAAGGGTGTTAGGAGCTTGGTGTCAGAAATCAGGGACAGAGACCTATATGTTATGTCACAATGGCCCCAGGAGAACAATAGAGAGGGTTTGGATAGGAGATTAGGTGAAGGAGGAATGAATTCTGGCAAGGGTGAGAGAAGGAGTTTTGGAGAAGGTGGCATTTGGAAAGTCACGTCCAAAATTGGGGAGACAGGTGGACAAACAGACAAGGGGTGACTTGGCCACAAAGGGCAGACAGAGGAACTTGGTGCCCCAGTGGTATCAAGAGCCAGAGCGGAGTGAGGGAGGGATGGGGCCAGTTTTCTTCTAATAGCTTGCATTAATTGTATCTCAATTAAAAAAACTTGAAAAAGGTAATGCTTGTGAAGTGCAGGCCCATAAAAATTGATGATGATGATGGTAATGATGGTGGTGATGATATTGATGGTGATGGTGATATGATGGTGATGATGGTGATGAAGATGATGATGAAGATGATGGTTATGATAGTGATGATGGTGATGGTGACGATGGTGACCATGACTTTTGAGGCCTATCCTTTCTCCTCTCCCCCTAGGCTTGGTCCGAGAGCAGGAGGCTGGGCTTCTGCAGTTCCTCCGCCTGGATGGCTTCTCTGTGTTGATGCGGGCCATGCAGCAGCATGTGCAAAAGCTCAAGGTCAAGTCGGCATTTCTGCTGCAGAACCTGCTGGTGGGCCACCCGGAACACAAAGGTGGGGTGGCTGGGGCAGGGGACCTGGGGTGGTCCCTGTGGGAGGTTGGGTAGCAGGGCGAGGGGGGAGTGCACAGAGGAGGGGTGGGGACTGCCCTTCTGACCCTAAGGCCCTTCCCTCAGGGACCCTGTGCTCCATGGGGATGGTCCAGCAGCTGGTGGCCCTCATCCGGACAGAACACAGCCCCTTCCATGAGCACGTGCTTGGAGCCCTGTGCAGGTGTGCTGGGTCCCTGAGGGAGTGTGGCCTGGCATGGGCACCCCCACCTCCCAGGATGGCAATAATGGGCTCTGGCCTACCAGCCCGCGGAGGCGGAAGCAGCTTTCTTAAACCTCTTCCATCCCTTGCAACACAGTACAAGCAGATTAATATCTAAAGAGATAACAGGGTGGAGCAGCCGAGCAAGCGGGGAGCAGCTCCCATATGTGGAGTTGGCTTCAGGCCACTATGTTTTGTACAGATGCCTGGGGTGGGGTGGGGGCAGAATGAGGTCCATGGTACAGATGGGGGAACTGAGGCCCAATGTGGGGAACTGTCTTGCCCAGGCTCCTGTGGGAGTGCTCTACAGAGGGAGGTCCCAAGGACTGCTTTCTTGTTCCCACAGCCTGGTGACAGACTTCCCCCAGGGTGTGCGGGAGTGTCGGGAGCCGGAGCTGGGCCTGGAGGAGCTGCTCCGCCACCGCTGTCAGCTGCTGCAGCAGCATGAGGAGTACCAGGTGGGGCTAGCTGAGGGGATCCGTGCTGGAGTTAGCAGCGGGGAGCCCTGTTCCTGCCCTTGGGGCCTCTGCGGCCTGTTCTCCATGTTTTCTTTATGTTCCATTCATGTGTTTCTCTTGTCACCCATTTAGCAAACATTACTGCTACCTCCCATGTACCCTGTGCTGTGTTAGTACCGGGGACAGAAGGGAGAACAAGAAGCTGAGTTTCTTAAAGGGTTAATGACGTCTTTTAATTATTAACATAATTAAATATTTATTAGATAGATAAATAACAAGTAAATGATAAATAGGAACCAATTAAATATTTAATTAATAGATAAGTAACAAATACATGATAAATAACTCATTAGATATTATATAAGTGGTAAAATTTCCTAGTCAAATAGATAAGTAACAAATTAGTGATAACTCATTAGATATTTATATAGATATTAAGAAAGAAGTTATAAATCACAGATATTTAAATAGATGACAAACAACAAATAAGTGATAAAAGAACAACCTGACTTTAGCCACCCAGTACCTCTCCCAGTTCGTGTAGCCTTCCTGAGATAATCTGCACAAACAAACAACTGTGCGTGCACGTGCTTTTCCTCTTCTTTCCATTCTGTGCCAAATCAGCCTATCCTAACCTCTGTCCTGCTCCTCGCTTCACTCCTTTTCACAACATCTCTGGGAGTGTGTTAGGTTCAGGCTCTTTCTTCTTTCCTTGTACAGCTGCATGGTAGGGTCACCTCTCTCATGCCCCTCTTGAGGGACATGGATGTTGTTCCCACTCCCTCTCTACTGCCAACTCTGCTAAAAGAATAACAGTTTACTTATGTTACTTTATATGTGTTAGTATGTCTACAGAACAAATTTCTAGAAAGAGAAAGACCCGGTTATGGTGAGTTAAAGGTGAGGTTACAGAGTTGTAGGCCATTTTGTTACCTATTGCCAAGTTGTGCTTTGTAGAGGTTGAACTGGTCCACACGCCAGTCATGAGGGTGTCCAGCCTCCGACATCCTGGCTAGAACAGTGTGGCTCAAACCATTTGACCTTCTTTCAAGCCGATTGGCGAATCCAGTTTACACTTGCATTTATTCCATGGGTGAAGTTGGGCATCTTTTTCCTTTCTTGTGAACAACTCATTCGTCTTCTTTGCCCATTTAACCACTGGGTGGTGGTTTCTGCAGCTGATTTTTGAAAGCTCTTTAATGATTAACTGTGTTAGCCTTTGTGATGAGTTGCAGTTTTTTCCCCATCAACTTTTCTTTCATTTTTGTTTTGAGCATCTTTTTGCCATGCAGATCCCTTTTATGTTTATGTAGTCCAACTGGTCAGTGCTTTTATTCTTGGTTTCTGGGGTTTGTATCCATGGAAGGGGTTTTAAGTAGGGATAAGTAGGGGTCAGTTGTAGCTGGGAGTTAGAAAGAGCCCAAGGGGGCGGATGTGAGGACAGATCAGTGGGGTGTGACCAGAGGCTGGGAGACTCTGGAGTCTTGTAAAGTAGTCCAGACATGGGTGAGAATAGAAACAATGAGTCATGGATTTAAGCAGAGATCAGAGAATCCTGGGAAGGTTCTGGGGCAGGCAGGTATTGGGGAGGGAAGAGGAGCTGTCCCTGGGTGCAGGGTGTGCTGCTGTAGGCAGCAACTGGCCTCTGCATTCAGGGTTCCAGCTCTTGTTCCCCACCCCCCAAATCTAGGAGGAGCTGGAGTTCTGTGAAAAGCTGCTACAGACCTGCTTCTCCAGCCCAACGGATGACAGCATGGATCGGTGAAATCTGCTTGCTTCTGGCCCCTCTGTGGGAACTCCAGGCCTCCTGCCTCCCTCCCACCCATAAGGCCCTCTCCCAAGGGAGAGCAGGGCCTTGTTGGTGCTGGGCCAGGGCGTGCCAGCCTGTTTCTGCTCAGCCTCTAGGAGTGGAGCTGAGAAAGGCACCAGCTCCTGGACCCCACCTCACGTTCTCACTCCATTCCCCCTTCTGTGTCCACACTGTCTTCAATAAAGGCGTTTCTCCTCCTCCTTCACTGCCGCCTTTGTCACCTTCTCTGTAGATTGCCGGGGGGGGGGGTGGGCTCAGTCTTATGGAACATGGGGAACCACTGGAGGGCAGCAGTATGAACCTGGTAATAAGTGCTCTCAAATCTAGAGCTATTGTCTCCTTTCACCTTCCTGGTCTCTCAAGAAGTCTGGTGGACATTCATTTTGGCCACCCATCGTCCGTTTCTGCTCCATTTGTAGAATCTCCCCCCCCCCCCCCCCCGTTAGATGTCCTCACCCACCTCCCCCAGACAGGAGCCATGTACTTTTCCAGCATTCTGTGTGGGAGCGGGGACACCATGTGACTTCAGCCCTACCAATCAGAGCCCGCTGCACTGCCTGCTGGGGAGCTAGTGTCTGAAAGGCAGAATGTAGGTGCCTTGAGGTCTGGTGGGGCTCTCTGCTCCGGTGTTGTAGGTCGGTCTGGGTGCATGGGACAGGCCTGTGGTTGGGCGCGGGGTTCATTCCGAACTGCAAAGCACCGAGCCTTCTCACTGGTCTTCTCAGAGATTTGGGGGGAGGGGGAGAGAGACTGCCTCACCTCCTTTAATGAGTTGCTTTTCAGTTTAGCTAAAGTAGGTTTCGTCATTTGCATCCAAGAGCCCTGACCATTGTCGTTTTCCAGACGACAAGCTGAGCCCAGTGTGGTTAATGTGTGGCTAAATTCATACAGTCAGGATTCAGACCTGGCCTAATTCCAAAGCTGTGCTCCTCTTCCCCGTATCCTTGTGTTCTAGCTCAGTGATGCCAGACTAATTCCTCTTGTGTGGAATTTACTCATACTCTTGGAATTTTTGAGGGACCAATTATTTTCACTCCTCTCAAATTCAGGATAACTCAAAAGGTAGCTACAGGATCAGAGAATTGGAGATCAACTGCCACCCTTATTATTAGAGCCAATCAGAGAAAGTGGCTTCAGGCTTGCTGCTATTTCATCCCAGCATTAGACACTCTTGCTCATCTGGTCCCAGACAGTCCTGGGCAAACACAGGCGTCCACTTGCCAGGCTTCACACCTGCAGCTCCAAATTGCGAACGTGACACATGCCACTGAGGTGGTTTGTCATCACCTGATACAAGGATCAAAAAGTGTCACATGCAACAAATATACTAGAAATAGCAAGGACCAGAAGAGACATGGCCGAAAAATCAAATTACGGACATATAGTAATCAGTGAATGCTGGAGGAAATGAGAAAGATTAAAGCAATTAGAAGCTAAGAGATGTAAAGGACAAATGCATAATTGGCATCCCCGAAATAGAGAACATCTATAACAGGAAAATGTATTCAAACATGATTCGAGTGTCCCTGAAATGAAGAAGGTAACAACACTGCAGGTTGAAAATACAAGTTGAATCTTTACATCCATTTACTTGTATCCTTACAGTGAGTGGGGCTGTAACATGGGCAAAGGGAGCTATGAGCCAGATGGGACTTTAATGAATATTGATACAAGGTCTGGCAGAACCCTTCCAGTCGATGTTGTTAGAGGCGTCTTTGTGCAGCAAATGGCAACAGTAAAGACACTGCCTGGGCAAAGGCCTGGTGGGACTGAAGCCACCCCGAGGCACAGAGCTGTCGCGAAGAAACCGAATTGGACCTAGCGCCTTGCCCTAGAGAGGAACCCGGCACAGATTATCCAGGAGCTCGACCCTGGAGAGAGCTTGAATACGATTGGAGGAGACAAATAGCGATTGATTCCACAAGAAGCGAGTGGGAGGAGAAATCCTGGAGCAAGGTTTCCTCTGGAGTTTGGAACGGAGTAGTAGAGAAAAGCCCCTGGGTGTGCAGTGGCGCCTGCGTACTGGGTTGTCTGGGTTTATTCCGGGAGAGACCGTTGGCACCAACGGGCGCAAGCGCGTCGGAGGTGGAGGTAGTTTCAGTGGGCGGGATGGGGAGCGCCCGGGTTCCTGTGCACGCGCACTTCCGGGAGGGAGAGCAGCCTCCGCGCAGAGAGTCGCGGCTGGAGGGCGGGGCCTCCTGCGTGCCTCTGGCTAGGGGGTTGTGGGATAGTGGCGGACGGATCCGGGCGTAGGAGGCTCTGAGCCGACTGCAAAGCCGGGAGGCGAAACGAACTGCAAAGCCGGGAGAACGAGCCGGCGTGGGGAAGGGGCGGTGCAGGAAGTGAGCCTCAGCCTCCGTCGGCTGCCTCTTACCACTGCGGCCCGTTTGGACAGTGGAGGACGTCTTACCCGACCGGCCTGAGCTTTGCCGCAGGGCGGGGGAAACCGGGGCGGCTTCCCCACTGAAGGCCTGCGCGAGCCTCGTGACCCCGCTGACTTCCCCCAGTCCCCGGTCCGGACTCGCGTCCACCTCGCCGGCGACCCCAGCGCCCTTCCCGCACCCAGCCGGCGCTGAGCCCCCGAACTCCGGAACTCGGCGTGCGAGGGCCCCCCGTAGGCCCGAGGGCGCGTGCACGAGCCCGGCCCCCAGCGCCTGCGCCCGCGCGAGACCCGGTCGCCCCCCGCCCCCACGTACCGGGTCCCTGAGCAGGGCCGGAGCCGCCGGCGGCGGGGCGGGGGGTGGGGGCGCCCCGATGAGCCCCGAGTGCGAGGAGCCGCCGCCCCCCAGCGCAGGTGAGCGGCCTCCCCGGTGCTCCTCCAGGCTTGGCTCCCCGAGTCCCCGGCAGCGCCGCCTCAGTACTCGTCAGTCTCCTCAGCCCTTCTCCTTCGGACCTTTTCCCTCCCTCCTGGGGCTCCCAGGATCTCTCCCTCAGCCCCCAAGTCTATTAAGTCTCCCCCCTCAGTCCCCCAAATCTTTTAGTCATGGCTCCCCAGGTTTATTCCCAATGAGCATCTCTTCCTCAGCCCCCCAAGTTCTTACTCTCTACTCTCAGCTCCTAAGTCTCTTGGTCTTTCCCTGTCCCTCAGCCCTCAAGTATGTAGTCTTCCTCAGTCTTTCCCCAGTGTTAGTCCCAGGGCATTGTACTTGGCCTGCCCCTCTCCCTCACCTCCCCTGCCCTTGGACTCAACCTCACTCTTTTACTCTTCCCTCGCCCCACACGCCCTCATCTTTTCCTCCTCAGGCCCAGTCCCTTGGACACCCCTTCCCCTCCGCCCCTGTCACCTGCCATCATAGATCCATGGCCTCAGACTTACGTTGGCCTCAGGACGACTGGAGGAGGGGAACTTCTCCTCACCCTGACAGGCTCTCTTGCCCCGTGGCCCTGGCTTCTTGTGAGCTGTCTCCGGGAGGTACTTCTGTAGAGTAGTCACCACTGGGTCCCATCCTATGAGATGAGGCTGAGGGCAGGGCAGGCAGACTGGTGCTGGGCACGAGGGAGGGAGGGACCAGGCCTGGGAGACAAAGGCAGAGCCGGACAGTCACAATTACTGCTGGTCCCACAGAGTTAACTCAGGATGCTGGAGGCCCAGAGCCAGGGACTGGTGAGACTGGCTTGGCGGGTGGCGCTTTCTGTCTAGGAAGGATGAGGAGGTGACTGATGGACGGTGGGAAGAAGGGCCTCCCAGCTGGAAGGAACAGCACATGCAGATATGTGAAGGTGGGGAACCAGAGTGGTCTGTGCCTGGCTTGCAGATGTGTTGGGAGGAAGTGGTTGCAGTTCCCCAGAGGGCCCCTTGTCCAGGCCCTGAAGGGTAACCTTCTGGTTGGGTCTTTTCTTGCTTGCTCTTTGACATGTCTGTGCTGAGGACGCAGATGTCACCATTAACATCACCCTAAAAGGTGAGGTGTTTCTGCATAGGAAGATGAGTTGTCAGGTGTGGTATAGGGCTCAGAGTTGTAAAGAAACATCAGGGGGGTGTAAGGTGGTGCCGATGTCAGGGCTCCCCTCATAGGCTGGTTCTGGGAGTTCTGTGTACTGTTTACAGAAGCCTGGAGCATAATGCCGGGTGCAGGAAGTGCTTCAGAATCAGTAGCTTTTAGGGTTACTTTTGGTTGGGAATTCTCCCTTGTAGAGTATTTCAACTGGGAGTGATTGTGTCTCCCAGGGGAAACTCAACAATGGCTGGAGACGTTTTTTTGTCACAACTTGGGTATGCTACTGGCATTTGTTGGGTAGAGGCCAGGGATGCTGCTCAGCATCCTCCAGTGCACGGGACAGTCCTCACACAGTGTCAGATTGTGTCAGTAGGGCTGCAGTGGGCACGCCCTCCCTTCTTGCTTGGGTGTGGTACAGTTTGAGCTCATCTCTGTTGCTACCTGCTAGTGGCCAGTGTTGTGTGTTTTGATGTGCTTGCGTGTTTGTGGTACTCTTCGTTGGGTCCTTTATGGTTTCCATAGCAAAAGAATGCTCATTCCCTCCCACAACTTTTTGTCAGGGCCTGTGTCCAAGTGGCCTTCAGTTTCATTCATTCAGCAAGCACCTCTAGCTGTGGGCTTGGCCTTGTGCTAGGTCCTGGGAATTGGGGATCTGGTGAGGGAGGCAGGTGACAAACAGGCAAATGCTATCACAGAGCCCTCAGGTGCTGTCACAGGGTGACCACGGAAGCTGTGGAGCAGGCCCCTAACACAGTCAAGGGAGGCTTCCTGGAGGAAGTGGTGTCTGTGCAGATGCCTGAAGGACCCAAGAGGAGCTAGTCAGGCTCCTTGAGCTGGAGGAAGGCAGAGGGAGCAGCTGAGCCAGGGCAGAGGAGCAGTCAGGTGTGGCAGGAGTGTTGAGCACCATGCGGGTGGCAGCAAGAGATGAGGTGAGAGAGTCCTAGAAGAAATGGTGAGAATGAGAAGCTCTCCTGGCATCCGGGCTTCTGGGCAGGCTCGGCACTGGTGGTGGGGACACACCCTCCTTTTGAGGCCAAGCTGTGGTTTTCTCTTTGAAGGCTGGTCTTATGGATCTTACCATGGGAAGTGTGGTCTTACCGTTACTGTGAGGTGTCTCACGGGTGAGGAGTGTAGGGGCTAAGGCCACCGAGATTTCACTTTGGACAGGCAGGACTGGAGCCCAGGCCTTGTGACTCCATCACCTGTAACACTGACTGTGCCCCTCTCTGTTTCCAAGGGTTGTTTCAAAATCTACTCATTATTCTTTTCCTTTGAACCTATGACCCATCTAGGAGACCATCCTGAACGTGAGCTTTTGGGTCCCTCCTCAATCCTCGGCCAGGTGTCTCTGATCTCTTGTTTTCTGATTACTCCATTCCCTGGGGTTGGACCAACCTGGTCACTTCCCTTAGGAGAGGGTGGTCTGGGGTTAGAGGGAGAGGCACCTGGGGTGCCTCTAATAGGGGACCCCCCCCCAGGCTTTCCCGAACCACAGTGAGGTCCCAGCCCATCTTTCTGTGTGGCCTTGGCCAGGCCCCTCTATGGCCTCAGTGGCCCCCTTTTCCAAATAGGTGTCCTGCCACCTACCTTGCTGGGTCTGTGTTGGGTTTTATGGCAGCACACATACACAGGGTCCTACTGGTGGTACCTAGTCTTCCCATCCTTGGAATCAAAAGTCCCCCACCCACTTTCCAGATTTGGCTAAGAGCTAACAGTGAGTTGGAGGGACGTGGTCTCAACATCCTCTGGCCCGCTGGGTCCTGCAAGGGACTGGGAGTTGGCCACCAGCAGTGGGTTCTCTCTCTTCCAGGAGTTCACCTTGCCTGTGTCTCATTAGAGTGGCTGGTGGCCTGTGATGGCTGAGGGTGGCAGCAGTCAGCAGGCTCCAGATGGCCTCTCCCACTGCAAGAGCCTCTGCTGAGCCTTAAGGCAGCTCAGGTGCCTGCGCTGGAAGCCCTCCCAGAGGCCTCCGCGCCCTTGACCTCCACTTCCTGGTGCTTTGGGGCCAAGGCAGGCAAGGAAGGGGTGGCAGATAAAGGACCTGACCCAGGGCTCCCTGGCAGGCAGAGCTGTTTGGACGGATGGTAGCAGCAGCAACAACAGTGGGGGGGACAGCTGCGTGGGAGCTGTAGTCAGGCTGGCTGAGCCCAGACAGGAGGCCTGAGAACAACACAGCAGCGCCAGAACCTGAGGCAATGGTGCGGAGCTGGCAAGGGACAGGTGCTTTTCTTTTTAATGGCTTCCTTTCTCATTTAGTTTCCCCTTCCGTTGGCAGCCAGAATCTTGGTTTTCAAACGGTTGCTAAAAACCAGTGGTAGTCACTTCCGTTTTCTTGAAGTTTACTAAAAGTTGCAAAGAGTGGGGGTGGCGGGTGTGTGGCGCCCGCCAGAGTGTTTTATGACCTGGGTCACTCAGGCAAACAAGCTGTCTTTCTCCCACATTGCTCTTCTGTTTTTAGCGCCATCACCTCTGAGGGTATGGGGTTACCTTCTCTCCTCCTAAAAGTGTCCCAGGTTCAGCATGGTTTCAGGGACAGACAGGAAGGGGCCAACACCGCTGAGCACGCTCCTTTCACCTGCCTGACTTGGCTGTCCTCACAGCATGGGCCTTTCTGGCGCCTGTGCCCCCATTTCACAGACTGGAAACTAGGTGCCTGGCCCAGGCTCGTGTCGTTAGAGAGTGAGAAAGGAACCCACCTCTCCTGCCCGATTCCCGGGGCTTCCAGCAAATTCCATTAAGAGAAGATGGGGTGACAGGCAGGACTTGGAGCTCGAGTGAATTGAGAATTTGTGGCGGAGGAAGTCTTTTTCTCTTTTCCTCTTTTCCGTGTGTTCTCTTTTCTAGATCTACATGTGCATCTTCGTTCAGTGCAGAGCTGGGGAATGATGTGTGTAGGGTACCGACGACCACTTAGTTACATCTGAGCCTTGTAGCCTCCTGCTTTTCGGAGGGGCAACCTGAGGTTCTGAGAGTTTAAGGGGTCACGTGGGTTGTGAGGTCCCTGGAATCCACGCTCTATGCCACCTAGCCCCCTCCTGTCTTGTTGTGGCGGCCCCCATCCTGGGTCTCTGGAAAGCCAGCTTTGGGAGAGAAGTCTGTCCTGTCTGAATTAGGTGCGGATCTTGTAAGGGAGAGGGTGTGGGGATTTGGGGCTGGGGCCATAGCCTGCATCCTCTGACCACATGCTTCAGAAATGAGTGGGCCTCTGGTCAGGAGAGCAGGATACTTTGCTGAGTCCTGTGGGCTCCCACCCCTGCGTCTGTCAAATGGGAATAAGAACCATGCTTCGCCTTGTCATCTCAATGAGACATATGAGGCACCCGATATGGTGCATGGGTTTTCTGCACATGTTGGCTGGGCCTTGCCCTCCACCTGGGGGTGCATATACTTAGCTCAGGGACAGTAATGTTGTGTAGTGGGGAGGGGAACCTGGGCAGGCTCCCCAGGGTGGAGCCTACATGTGCTTCAGCTCTGCAGGCAGCTGGCATCTTGTCAGCTCGGGGTGACTGGGACATGGAGTGAGGCCTGAGCCTGGCCCTCGCACTCGGGCAGCCTCGTTTTGTTTGTTTTGGTAACGGTTTTTGTCAAGATATAATTCATACGTGTACGATTCTCCCATTCACAGCGCACGAGTCAGTGGTTTCTAGTATAGTCACAGAGCTGTACAGCCATCACCACAAAGGATTTTTTAGTTGAGGTATAACTGACAAGCAAAATTGTGTATAACCGATTTTAGAGCTTTTTTTTTGTGGGGAGGCTTTCTTAGAATATCCTTTTCCCAAAAGGAAACCTTTCATCCCCAGCCCCCCACCTAAATCTCTCCCAGCTCCTGAAAACTACTAATCTACTTTCTGTGGATTTGCCTCTCCTGGACATTCCATGTAAATAATGTCACATGGCATGTGATCCTTGATGACTACTTCGCTCACGCCACTTGGGTGGCCTTTTTGCCCCTCTGGTCTCTTTACTGCTGCCAGAAAGTGATGTAGAAACAGGTGGTATTCTCACCACATCGAGATCCCTGCCTCTTGATGATTCTGGTCCTAGGTCCTCCCAGCTCAGGAAGTCTGCCTACACACCCCCAACCCCCACCTATTAGTGCCCATCTGTGGAGCCTTAGTTTTCTCACCTGTGACATGGGCCTTGTTGCAGACTCTCATCAAGTGAGATAGGATGGTGAAAGAGTGCCTCAAGGAGGTCTAGGCTCTGGGCACAAGTGGGGTTGTCTGTGTCCAAGGAAGGTGGCCAAGCACTCCCAGAGTTGGCGCTGGTTGGTTTCTGTCTAAAGCAGTAGTTTCCACTCTGCCCCTGGTGCAGCCCTTTCAAGCCTACTACTCTGATGGTCCAACCCCACCCCTGCCTTATGGTTGTGGTTTAGGGGGCCCCTAAGTGGGGGATGAGGTGGGCGCCACTCCCCTTTTCCCTGACAGGTGAATGCAGAGAGGTCATGCCCTGAGACATGTGAGACATGTTCTGCAGACAGGAGTTTCTCTCATAATATTTCTGAGCACATTTCGTGTACCAGGTTTGTGCTAGGTGCTGTCCCCAGGTGCTCATGCAGCCTGGTGAGGAAGGCTGTGTGGTTCTGTCATCCATCAGCACATGTGTACCACATGTGCATCACTACTGTGACCTATGATGGTGTATGGGCTGGGCAGGTTTGTGCACATGTTCTGGAGCTGGGAGGGGAGCAGGACCCTAGGGTCCTTGAACACAAAGCTGGAGAGGCATCACGGGGTTTTGGCCCGAAATGAACATGAGATGCTCAAATTTGTGTCTCAGAAAAGTGTCCTGAGTGGGAGTGGGGCAGAGGGGTAGGATAGGACCCCTAAGGTGCTGTCCCCTCCTGGCTGTCCCTGCACACAGGGCCATTCCTTCACTCTACCTCCAGGTGTGGTTGGCCACGGCATGGGAGCCAGCGTGAGTCTGGTCAGGGTGGTTGTGGAATTAGAGCCCCTTGCACCTGGCCACAGCCAGGAGGCCACATGGCTGAGGTGAAAGTCCCCTGTGCATGCTGAAAAGGGGAGCTGGGTGCCATGATGTCTTAGAGGGACCCAGGCTCAGAAGGCTAGTCACCTGTGCTTGCTGGCTCCACCTTGGCTCAGCCCTGCTGCTTCCTGAATCAGCCTCTCTTCTCAGGCTGGGGCTGCATCTGCTTCCTGTGGCTGGAGCAGTGTGGGGCAGAGAGGACCCAGAGGGCTTCACAGGAGAGGGACTGGCATCTGCTGACCTAGGAAGTGCCCAGGAGGGTATGGTGATCTCAGTCTGCCGGTGCGGGGCTCTGCCTCAGGTAGTCTGCATGAGGCAGGTGGCAAGCCTGAGCTCTGGTCGGTGCCTGCGCAGTGCTGCTGAGTCCCAGCAGGTTGCCTGCTGTGTGATGGAGTGACAAGAGCCCCTTGGAGGGGGCCGTGGGCATAGCACCAGTGCATAGTGGATGCACAGGGTGGGGACCAGTGGCCTGGGTGCCTGGCGTGAGCACAGGGCAGGTCTGCAGCTGGCAGTCTGGCCTGGGGGACCTGCAGGCTCCTGAGAGGGGCAGCCAAGTCTGTGCAGCTCAGGCCCTACTGGCCCCTAGCGAGCATTCCATCGAGATGCTGCTGATGCTGGGCACCTACTCGTGTTGGGCAGGCCGGGCCGCAGCCAGGCATGCAAGGTCTTCAGAGTCAGCCTCAGAGCCAGGACACCATCTGGAGCCAGCCTGTCCTCCCCGCTGAACCGGTTACCCTGTCTGTCCTGGTTCTTTGGGCCCTGGTCAGTGACTGTTCTGGGAGCCACCCCCATTTCCCTCTTCCCTATCCTCGGCCTTGGGTGGTTGAGGGGGTTGGGTGTGTTTGTGTGTGTGTATATGTGCGGCATCCAGGCAACGGCAGACTTCCCTCTACTTGCCACTGCCCCACACCCTGCACCACATGGTGACTTGCTGGGCTGGATGGCAGTCGCGTGCTGCCCATCATGGGGCACTTGAATTTGTTCAGCAAATACAGATTGAAGTGAGTTTGTTGGAGGTTCCAGGATGAGCTTGGCTCCAGCCTTGCCCTGGGCGGGGGTCCCTGCCCAGGTGTGGGGACAGATGAGTGGTGGCAGGGGAGGGGACCATGGTAACTTCGTGCATAGCATTGGGGCTCTCCCTCTCAGGCCCTGAGCCCAGTTCATGCCCAAGGGCCTTTTCTGGACCTTGGGGCCAAGGGTTGGGCAGGGCAGTTGGCCTCAGGTATGAAATGGCCCCCTGGACCTCAGGGGTCTGGATGAGAGGTGGCTAGGGAAGACACTGGGGTCTGCTACTTGCTGGGTAGGGCTGGTGGGGCCAGTGTATGACAGCTCCTTGCCCACAGGGCGCCATGTTTTGGAAGTTTGACCTTCACACGAGCTCACACCTTGACACGCTGCTGGAACGGGAGGACCTGAGCCTGCCTGAGCTGCTGGACGAGGAGGACGTGCTGCAGGAGTGCAAGGTTGTTAACCGCAAGCTGCTGGACTTCCTGCTGCAGCCACCGCACCTGCAGGCCATGGTGGCCTGGGTGACCCAGGAGCCACCAGCCAGCGGGGAGGAACGGCTGCGCTACAAGTGAGCCTCCCCTGTTCTGTCCTAGCTCCGACCTGACTCCCTGTTGTCACCATTGGTGCCTTTGTAGGGAGGAGGCAACCCAGGCAGGCAGAGAGGACCCCTGGGTGCAGACCTACAGCTTGCACTCCAAACCACTTCTGATATAGCTTTTTAACAGCATCTTTGTCACTATGGGGTTTCCCAGACAACGTCCAGTGGAAGGATGGGAGGATGAGCCCCGTGGGCCTTCCACCCGGCCCTAAAGGAGCAGCACCTGGGTAGTCTTGTTTTAGTGCCTACACCTCACCCCCACTTTCTTTTTCTTGGTGTATTTTTCAATTGGATATTTGTTGAGAGAACTGTAGAATCACATGCAGTTGTGAGAGTTCCCTGTACATTGCCTGGTTTCCCCCAGTGGTGACATTTTGCAAGGTATAGTACAGTGTCATAGCCAGGATGATACCTTGGGATGGTCTGCAGGCCCTGGTGTGGACTGAAGCAAGTCCCACAATTACAGTGTTTCTTATAAGTTTCTCTTTTTGGAGAATGAGTGGTGAGCGGTCCACCTGTTCCCAGCGGTCCGAAGTGCACAGGGCAGGGCAGCCCTCAGGAGAAAGAGGCAAGGGGCGAGGGAGAGGTTTAGAGAGAGTACGCAGGTGGACGGACTGAGAAGGGGAAGCTCTGATGGTGACCTGGGTGGGAGGCAAGGCCATAGGAATAGGCAGGTGATGTCCTGGTGATAGAGGAACTGGCTTGGTAGTGGGCGTCTAGGCTCAGAAGGGTGGACATTGCTATGGGCATGGTTCTGATAAAGCGTAAGGGGATGTGAGGATGGCCCTGGAGCTGAGAGCCGCCCCCCCACCCTCTCCCTCAGGTACCCCAGTGTGGCTTGTGAGATCCTGACTTCAGACGTGCCCCAGATCAACGATGCCTTGGGAGCGGATGAGTCCCTGCTGAACCGGCTCTATGGCTTCCTGCAGAGCAATGGCTGCCTCAACCCTTTGCTGGCCAGCTTCTTCAGCAAGGTCATGGGCATCCTCATCAACCGCAAGACAGACCAGGTGCCTGCCACCCCAGGCTCTCGGGCGGGTGGGAGGGCACAGCCGGGTCCTGCCTCCTGACGCACTAGTGCCCCCAGCTCGTGTCCTTCCTGCGGAAGAAGGATGACTTTGTGGACCTGCTGCTGCAGCACATCGGCACCTCGGCCATCATGGACCTGCTGCTGCGCCTCCTCACTTGTGTGGAGCGGCCCCAGCTGAGGCAGGACGTGGTCAATGTGAGTCTGCGCGGGTGGGCCAAGGTGGGCCAGAGTGGGGCAGGCCGGGCTGGGCGGCGGCCAGTGAGCAGAGTCCTGCTGCCTTTCTTACCCCTAGTGGCTCAACGAGGAGAAAATAGTCCAGCGGCTCATAGAGCAGATCCACCCGCTGAAAGATGACAATGTGAGTATCCCTACCACCTGCTGCTCCCAGCCACACTGGGCCTCCTCCCTGCAAAGAGGAACTGATGAGAAAAGGAGGCATTAGGTGGAGTTTTTACACACATGAGCCAGGAAGTTGGCCCACCCTCCCTTGAAGGGTCGGGGTCTGGTGAGCATTTTCTGATACCAGGTTCTTCCTGATGCCCTTGCTGACACCTTTCCTGGGCTTCTAGCCCTCTTTCCCTCCTGCGTTGGCTCTGTGGCCTGCGGTGCCTTCCATCTCTTGTGCCTGGACAAGCCCTGTTTGTCCTTCAGAGAACCCACCTGGAGGCCCCGCTTCTTCACCAACAGCTCATGGGGCCTCGGCTGTCCTCCAGCCACAGGCACAGGTCATCAGCGCCCAGCCAGCACCCGTCCCGGATTGGTGATGACCATCTAGGCCTTTGTGGCAGAGGGGCAAGAGCACCCACCTGTGACGAGCTCTGAAATGAAGCCACGGCCTGGATGGGTTCTATGTCTGTGTGGGGGCCCTTGGCAGCTGCCTCTTGGGTTAGGCTCAGCACCCTGCTCCTCCTCTGTTTTTCTTTTTTGGTTAATAGATTTATTGAAGTTAAATCACGTACCACGTAGTCCACCCATTTATAATGTAGGATTCAGTGGTTTTTACTATATTTATAGAGTTGTGCAGCCATTATCTTTTGGGCTATTTTCCATCTCTCTGGAAAGGAAACCCTGTGCCCGTTAGTTGTCTCTCTGCTTTCCTCAGGGCCCTGCAGCCCCTGGCAGCCACCAGTCTGCTTTCTGTCTTTGGGTTTGCCTCTTCTGGGCATTTCGTTTACATGTACATGGTTCTGGGGCTGGTCTCTGCCTTAGCGCTGTATCCTGTGTACATCCATGTTGTGGTTTGTGGGTGCCCCATTCTTCTAAGGCTGGGAAACGTTCTGCTTGTGGTCAAAACGTGGTTGCTTGTCTGTTTATCAGTGACTGGACGTCCCTTCTTTGGCTGCTGTGAATGCACCAAATGCAGGATTTCTGTGGGTCTTTTACAGGGAGCCTGCCTTCGTTTTCCCTTTCTGTCTTCCATCTTTCTTCTCCCAGTGTTTGGTACCTTGAGCTCCCTCCTTTGGCATTTGTGTCCCTGTGTCTCTTGACCCTCTGCACCTGTCCTTAAGGGCTGGGGCCAGGTGCTTAGTTTATGGGACGAGTCCCTATACCAAGCTGTGGAGGACCCAGCTGCTGGCCTGGGGTCCTCAGCTCGCTCTCCACCTCCCCAGCAACATTCCAACGCGTCCCAGTCCCTGTGCGACATCATCCGCCTGAGCCGGGAGCAGATGATCCAAGTTCAGGACAGCCCGGAGCCTGACCAGCTGTTGGCAACCTTGGAGAAGTGGGTTTGTGGCTGGCACCCCAGTCCAGGGTGGGCAGCTGTCCTGGGGGCCCCAGGTCCCAGGCTCTTCACCCTAATGCCCTTTGTCCCAGGCAGGAGACGATCGAGCAGCTCCTGAGCAACATGCTGGAAGGGGATCCCAGCCCATCTGTTCTTGTCAGCGGGATCCAGGTGCTGCTGACTCTGCTGGAGCCCAGGAGGCCACGGTGAGGGGCCGCCTCCCTGGGCGCCTCTGTTCAGTTCAGGGGGTGGAAGTTACAGGGATTTGGCCTCCACAAGTGGTGTCTCCTTCATGGTGGTCGTCATGGTCCTGGAGAGAAGTTCTGTTCCTGACAGCCAAGGCAACAGAGGCCAAGTCAGCTACCCATAGCTGTCGGAATCTGGGGCCCCTGAGGCAGGTTACTGCCCACAGCACAGTGGGGCCACTACCCCAGGGTCCCCAGGCTCCCACCCTGCCTAGATGCTTCCCTTCTCATTCCCTACCCCTGATGTTTTGCCTGGAAGGGTTCCCTCTGGGAGCAGCTTCTCACTCCCTTCCAGGTGTCCCCCACACATGCATGTGTGTACATGCAGGCCATCTGGGCAGCTCACCCTGCTCTCCATCCTGCCTCTGCTGCAGATCCGAATCTGCGACCATGAACAACTTCTTCAGCAGTGTGGATGGGCAGCTGGAGCTCCTGGCCCAGGCAACCTTGGACAGTACCGTGTCTAGCATGGGCGCCCTGCACGCCCTGCGTCCTCGGCTCAGCCACTTCCACCAGATCCTGCTCACACCACCCGAGGTAGGCCAGGGGGGATGTGGCCAGTGGGGTGTGGGGGTGTTGGTCCTTGGTTCCCGGCAGTGCTGGGTTGGGAATCAAGCTTCTCCTGTGCTTGCAGCTGGAGCCACTGTGCACAACGTGGGGCAGCCTGTCCCCGCCTCTGGGCAACACACGGCTGCATGTGGTCAAGCTGCTGGCCAGTGCCCTGAGTGCCAACGATGCGGCCCTGACACAGGAGCTCCTGGCGCTGGATGTGCCCAACACCATGCTGGTGCGGTGGGCGGGATGGGGTGGGGTGGGGGAGGGCCAGTGGGACAGGTCTCTCAGTGCCAGCCTGCGTCCCCTTCCAGGACCTCTTTTTCCACTACGTGTTCAACAACTTCCTTCACACTCAAGTGGAGGTATGTGTGAGCGCCATGCTGAGCGCTGGGCCCCCTTCTGATGGCAGCCTTGAGATGCCCGCCCCGAACCCCGGCGTGAAACACGTGAGCTGTGGCTCCCGGGTCTCCCCTCCATTTATTTGGGGGTGGGCTCTTCCCTAGCTATTTCTGTCACCTGTCCTGCTGACCAGTACTTGGTGGGTGACTTCATATCTTGGGAGCTTGGGGCTTGGCCTTGTTCTTAGGTTATGTGTGGGAGAAATAGATATGGGTGATGTGTGGGGAGGTGAGTGGACACAGTGATTTCAGGAGGTAGCATGTGTCCCTAGGGCACAGAGGAAAGGACTCTCCTGGGGTGACAGCCACTACGGGAGGTGGAACACTACCTGGGAATAGCCTAAGGCTTCAGGGAGGAACTGTTCAGTGGGGAGGGTCAGCTTTGGAGTGGGCGACAGGCAGGGTACCTTTGGGGTTTGTTGTTTCGACTGAGCAGATCAGACAGGCTGAGGACCTTTCTCGGGGAGCAGAGTGGGAAGCACAGTGGGGGCTGGCATGTGTGAGTATACAGCTGTGTGTGTGTGAGGGTATTGCATGCTCGTGGAAAGACCAGAGGTTTGGGTGCCAGGCCAAGATGGTGGGGCCCCATCATTCTCTCACCTGTAGGTGACTGAGTCTGGGGCCTGGCTAGTTGTAGCAGTGACACCCTGGCTGGCCCCCGTGCCCATGCATCCCCCTTCTCCCACAGCTGCTGCAGCAGTGCCGCCTGGTGGAGCGCATCCTGACGTCTTGGGAGGAGAATGATCGTGTGCAGTGAGTGTGCCCTGGCCTTCCTGCCTGGGCAGCGGGGAGGGGGACACGGTGTCCGCCTGTGTCCGCCTGTGTCCAGCCGTGGCCTCCACTTTCACCCAGGTCTGCCGGGGGCCCTCGGAAAGGCTACATGGGCCACCTGACCAGAGTGGCCAACGCCCTGGTGCAGAACACAGAGAAGGGGCCCAACGCTGAGCAGCTAGGGCAGCTGCTGAAGGGTGAGGCAGAGGCTTGCCGGATGGTGGGGTGATGGAGGCAGAGTTGGGGGGTATCTCACATCCTCGTCCCCTCCCGCTGAGCAGAGCTGCCAGGTGAGCAGCAGGAACAGTGGGAAGCCTTCGTGTCGGGACCCCTGGCTGAGACCAACAGGAAGAACATGGTGGACCTGGTGAGCCCCGGCTGCTGTACCTCTGCTGCCTCATTCCTCTTCATCGAGCCTTGGCCTTTCTGTCCCCACAACCCGTCCTTGCCCCCATCCTTGCCTGGGGGCCCCGCAGGCCCTGATGCCCTGCCACCTGCCCACCCAGGTGAGCAGCCACCACCTGCACTCCTCCAGTGACGACGAGGACGACAGGCTAAAGGAGCTCAGCTTCCCTGAGGAGGCTGTGCTGCAGCAGGTAGGCTACGCTGGTGGGTCCTGCCCCACCTGGCCTCACCCACCACCCTGACTGCACACCCTCCTCCCCGTAGGCCTTCATGGACTTCCAGATGCAGCGCATGACCTCAGCCTTCATTGACCACTTCGGCTTCAATGATGAGGAGTTTGGGGAGCAGGAAGAAAGCGTGAAGTGAGTGTGTGCCTGTGCGAGGCCGTCTGTCATATGGCTCCTCCTGCCCTCCTTCCTGTGTCCTCCCTGGTGTCCCCTCTACCCTGCCCCCAGACCCAGTCGGGCTCATGAGATGAGCCCTCACAGAGTCAGGATGGCTCCAGAGGCCGGGGTCACCTCTCGCCCCTTGAGAGGCTGTGGGGAGATGAGATCTCTTTTCCAGTGACCAGTTCTGTACCCTTGTATTTGTTGGGTGACAGTATTTTAGCATCACCATCCCTGGTGTTGTAGTCACGGGCTTCTTTCTTTATTTTATGAATTTTCTGTCACAAGCGTCTGTTGCGTTTGTGGTCAGAAAAAAATTAAAATTTACTAACGTTTTGTAGATTGTACAAGTAACCTTGTGACAGACAGTACCAGGTAGACAGTGAAGAGAAGGGCAGGTGGCCAAGTGAGTGCAGGGGATACTGTAGCAGGGGCAGGAGTGGAGTGGCTGGCTACGGCCTGTGGAGGGCAGTGAGTGGCTCATCACCCACCTGCCCAGGGGCCTCCTTTCTGAGCCAGGTTGTGCCTCCACTGGTCCTGGGTCTCGTGTGTACCTCAGGGCTTCCGGGGCCTGCCCTTGGGGCCCCTGAGAGAAGTGCTATGAACAGCAAGGTGTGCCGCTGCCCCATGGGCGGAAGAGGCTCCTTTTGAGGAACGAGCCCATGATGCTCTGAGGTGGACCGTAGGGAAGCAGATGGAGAGAGGTCCGCTGGGGTCCAGGGACACGCAGGAGGGGCCATAGCTGTGCCTGGGTTTTTGGGAAACAACTGAGACAGGGTCACTACCCTTGTCCTTTTTGTCACCTGGCAGCATGCCAGGCACCTTTCAGTGTTACCCGTTATGTGCCCATGACTACTCTCTGCTTAGGGTTTGAGAGCCACTTTACAGCTGGGGAGACTGGGCACCTGCTGGTCAGTGACCCTGTGCAGCAACAGTGTGAGGGTCAGCTTTGGTCTGTAGTGCCCACAGCCGGACAGTGGTCCCTTAGATGCAGGTGTGAGAGCGTGTTTGCTGCTGCTCTCCCTGCACAGTACCGGGCACTAGGAGTCCTCGGGAGTGCCCATCACTTTGAGAGGCCTAGGACACCTGGGGAAGACACTGCCCAAGGGAGGACCCAGCCCTATCCTGCTCAGTGAATGGCGTTAGGCTGGCCAGCTGTCCTTTTGGACAAAACTGTTACTCCGTCAAGATAAATTCCCGTGGGGTCAAAAACTAAAAGAGCAAAGTCATGGAATGTTCTGGAATGAAAAACAGTGGATATCTTGATACCTTCTGCTGAAGATGCTGCCCTGTAGGAGAGATAACCCCTGACCCACTGTGCCAGTGCTCAGCCTGGCCCCGCCCGGCCCTGCCTCACTTCTGTGTGTTTCAGAGGAGAGAGGAATGCCTGTCGTACGAGGGGTGGTAAGAAGAAAGCATAGGAAGAGTGGTGCCCAGTCAGCACTCAGGAGCTGCTGACTCACATGAGTCCACTGACCTTTGTGGCCGAATGTTTGCTGACTTGGAGAGAGAGCTTCCCAGATAACCTAGGAGGTCTCCCTGCCACATGGGCAGAGCGTGGGCCCTTGGGTAGACAGTGCTTTCACCACGAACAGGACTGACACTTAGAAGGATGCCAACGAAACAAGTACGAGGCTCTTGAAATTGCTTATTTCGCTGATAGCAGAAGTAACAAACTGTTTTTAGCAGTTTGTGTCAGTATTTGAAATGCATGGTTTTAATTCCTTGAGGAATTACACTTCTGTGAGGCTTTCTGAAAGTGCAGAGAATGGAGCAAAAGTGGGTATAGGAGGAAGATGTTGACTCGGCCTTGACAGCAGTGACACACTGCAGATGGGGCTAGGTTAGCTGTGTCCTTAGGAAAATTAGCTTCAGCTGGGTCTCACATTCCATTTTCACTTCTTGCTGTGGCTGCATTAAGGTCGCTGTGAACGCGAACTGCACTCCTGGGGAAGTTCAGGCCTGTATAATCTGTCACCCAAGTTACAATCTTAAATCCTCAGCTGCTGCCTGTGTGCCTCCCCTCACTGCTCTTGTGCTCTCTCCTAGTGCCCCTTTTGACAAGACGGCCAACATCACCTTCTCCCTCAATGCTGATGACGAGAACGTGAGTACTGCCCCATCCTCTGGTGGTGGCAGGGGGCCATGGGCAGTGCAGCCCAGCCCACTCTCCCGCCGCTACACCCTGCAGCCCAATGCCAACCTGCTCGAGATCTGCTACAAAGACCGGATCCAGCAGTTCGATGATGACGAGGAGGAGGAGGATGGCCAGGGTTCTGGGGAGTCTGACGGGGAGGATGGCGCCTGGCAGGGCAGCTCATTGGCCAGGGGACCCCGCTTGGGTGTGCCCCCAGGCATGCGGTGAGTCCCCTCCCACCTCCTTTCCCAGGCTACTCAGCATGGGGTCTGTAGGGCCCACGTGAAATAGTTTTTGTCATCTGAGTAAAGGGGAACCACACAGAGGATGCAGTTTGTGTGTGTTGGGCTGCTTGCAGTTTTGAGTGATGGAAACCCCGTTCAGACAAGTTAAAGAGAACAAGGTAACTGCCTATGTATGGCTGGAAAACTCAGCGGCTCCTTCAGGTGCGGCCTGTTCCAGCATGCCTATGATTGGTATGGCGCCTACCCCTGACTGCACTCCCTGGTTTGATAGTCCTGTCAGCTCTCTTTCCCCTGATTTCAGTAAGATGAGAGGTGACCATTGTCCCTTTTTCTCTTTATGAATGTCAATACTGTCTGGCCCCAGCATCACTGACCAAATGAGTTTGTGTAGCATTGGTTTGCCAAGGCCGACTACAGCTCAGGGCCTACAGCTCTGAGCCTTTGCCTTGTGGCTTCTGATTTGAGAATTAGTATTTTAACTTTCTGAGTGACGTGTAACAAACATACAGATGAGATTTGGACTCCTGAGTATACGGCCATGTGGACACTCCTTTGCCAGGTGAAGAGTGGAGCATCCCTGCTAGCCACTGTCCCCTCCCAACCACTGTCCGCCCTCCTGGGGCTGATATTGCCCCGACATTTTGCCCCAGAGATGGGTTTCGCCTCTTCGGCTTGAGAGGTGCAGCCTTCTGGTGTGTATGGGTGTGTTCACTTGCCATCTGTGAGTGTACCCAAAGAATGAACTAGCCAAGTTCATTTGCGCTTAGTGTGCCATTGCCAAGTTCAAGGTCATGACTCACCCCTGTGTTTTCTTCTAAGAGTTTATGGTGTTAGCTTTTATATTAGGTTTTGAGATAATTTTGTGTATGAGATATGAGGCGGAGTCCAGCTTCATTTTTGGACTGTCATTTCCTCACTATCCCAGCATCATTTGTGGACTGTCCTTTCCTCACTGAATGGGCATGGCACCCTTGTCGGTTGTGTGTGTGTGGAGCATTTATTTCTGTCTTCTCTCTCCTGGTCCTCTGGTCCGATGTCTATTCTGAGACCACTCGGTCTGGACCACTATTGCATTACAGTAAGTTTTAAAATTGGGAAGTGCGAGTCCTGACACTTCATTAAAGATTGCGTTGACTTTTTGGGGTCCCTTGAGATTCTGCATGAATTTTAGGATCAGCTTGTCGGTTTCACCAAGGAAGCATCTGGGATTGTGAGAAGGTTGTCTTTGAACCTGTAGGTCAGGTTGGGGAATGTTGCTGCTTTAACAATATCCCATTTCCTGATCTGTGAATGCAGGATATGTTTTCATGAATTTAGGTCTTTCTCCTTCTCATCGCTGTGTCAACAATGGACGTTGGGGGTCTTGGCCACTGAGTGTGGTGTCGGTAGTGGTTCTGGAGCATGGGTTTGAGGAGTGACCCCTCCGTTTCCCTTTTATCGAATGTCTTAGTTTATTTTCAATGATAAGCAGAGGTATTCCTTCCCACTCTGGAGATGGTAGTGTGCATTCAGGACTTGTTCAAGCGTCCCCTAGCGGTGGACATGTAGGCCAATCAGACTTTGTCCAAGGTCTCTAGCCGCGTGTCAGTGCTCAGCAGTGTTTTGGAGCAGCTGCATGTACCAGTGTTGCTCTCAGTCGAGGACATAGTGGTGACAGAAGTCCCCCTGAGTTTGTAGTTGAGAAGAGCGTCAAGTTGGCCTCCCCGAGTGAGCAGTCAGGTGTTGGGAGGGTCTGTGAGGGAGACAAGAATCTTTCTGCCCTTGATACCAGTGCTGGCGCTCTTGTCCCCACCTGCCTGCCCCTTGTGGAACGCAGGACTCGCTCCTGGTGTCTTGGCACATCCCAGGCCTAGGGAGGCCCTGACCTGTCCTCCCGGGGCTGTCTGTGGCCCCACCCCACCATCCCTTTTTGACTGTTGATTCCTTCACAGCTGGTACTCTGGGGCCAGCGCTAAGGGGTCTGGAGGTGGGACCAGGGGGCCTCCCCACTCAGTCCCTGCCTCAGCATGGTGGCTGATGGCTGGCTTCTGGGGCAGGAGTGGAGGCAGCACAGATAGCGAAGAGGACGAGGAGGACGAGGAGGACGTCGAAGAGGAAGGCCGGGCAGTCTGCGGAGGGGCTGGGCCCCCCTCTCACTCTGGCATCAGCCCTCAGTCTCTGGGTGGGTGAGCATGCTGGTGGGCGTGGTTGGGGTGGGCAGGGGTCTGCCTGCCATGCTCACTGCTGCCCCTACCCCAGGCCCCAACTGGACAGCCACCTTTGACCCAGTGCCTACTGACTTCCCGACCAGCCTCCAAGACTCCAGGGAGAAGGAGCTGTGCCCTGAGCATCCTGCCCCACAGGGACCCCTTGGCTTGTGCCAGGACCTCCCCACCCCAAGCCTGGCCAGCCCTGTGGCCCCTGACGCCATGCAGCTCAGGTGAGGCTGGGAGGTGTGGCCAGGCAGTGGTGCCAGGTCCTGGTTCCCTTAGGCTCCAGGGTCAACCCCGGCCGCCCCCTTGGGCTACTCCTCTTGCCTCCCAGGTCTCAGGACCCCACACCCCCTTCAGCACCTCAGGAAGCCACAGATGGCGGCAAAGTAGCGGAGCCTTTGGGTGAGCCACTGCCCACTGCCTGCCTAACACTGCCCATCTACCTGCCCACTGTGCCCCGCGGCCCTGCTTCTGCTGTCCCCTGGCCTTCCAGTTTGGAGCAACTTGCTGTTTCATGTGTCTGGGCTTCTCTCCTTCGCACAGCCCCCTGTCAGGTTTTGGTCAGTGTCGGGGACTTCCAGGCCACCCTCAGAGGGACAAGCTGTGCCCCCAACTCTTTGGACAGGTGACCAACTGGGGAGCAACTTCTGGGCGGCTGTGTGGGGGAGATGAATAGAGCCTGGCCCTTGGGTCGTTCCTGCCCCAGAGCTGCTGCGAGGGGCCCTTGCGAGACCCCCCCAGGGCTGTGCATGTGTTGTCCATACATGGGTGCCCTACAGAGTCCTGGACCCTAGGGACCCCTGCCTAGCCCCAGAGGTGAAAAGGAGGCTTTCAGAAGGGCCAGGAGTGTGCAGAGCCCATGTCCCAGCTGACCTTGAGCTCCTGCTGGTGACAGCTTCCAGAGGTCTTTGGCCAGGAGGCCCTGGGCTATGTGCTCCTTCTGTGGTCACATTAGCCCCTGGAGGCAACAGCGTCCAGCAGGGCGGTACTGATGGTAACCCTCCTGACTCTACCACCGCCAGTGCAACCAGAGACCCTGCTACCTCTGTCCCAGCCCCTGTGGCCCACCGGCCCCCCCAGACCACGGAGGAGGAGAAGAGCTCAGAGCTTGCAGGGCTATCCCAAAGCCAGAGGTGAGCACAGCGTGGCCTCATGCTGGTGGGTGGTGGTGGTGTGGGCTGAGGCACTGACCCGTCCCATCCCTTCCTCTGGACAGTGCCCAGGCCCTGGAGCCGCTTCCAGTGCCCAATGGCTCTGCCCTGGGAGGGCCCGCATCCCCAGGCTCCCAGTGAGTGGCAGAGGCCGGGGGGCAGGGGCTAGGGGTGGTGAGTGGGTAGGCTGGCTCCTCACCCAGATTTTCTTCTCGGTTCCCAGGTAACTGCCTGGTCCCGGTGGTGGCAGCCAAATCCTCAACCTGCGCATGGACCCTGCCCGGGTGGGAGCAGGGTGGGTCCCACGGTGGCCCGTTGCCCCATCACTCCATCCCCATCCCACCGCCCACGCTCTCTCCTCTGGAGTCCCAGGAGGCTGCTGCCAGGGAGACAGCCCCCGCCATTTGCACTGAGGAAAGAAATGATGGAGTTTTGTCTCCTAGAATAAAAATATAGAGAGTTGAGTAGAGAGAAGAGAGAGAGAAACATATATTATATATTATATATATATTGAGGGAGGAGAGTGGGTGGGAAGAGAGCGGAAGAAAACCAGGTCTCAGGAGGGGTGGCAGGGTGGGTTGGACCTTTATCCCCTCCCAGCGGGGGCTGTGTTGGGATTCTCAAGGCACCGTCCACCCTCCCCTCCCACCATCCCCCACTTCGGTGCAGACGTCCACACCCACACTTGGCCTTTTAGCTCAGGCCCACCTAGAGGGGCCGAGTGGGGGCTGTGCCTTTGCCCAGCCCCTTGCCCCGGGCTGGGAGCTGAAGGGCCTTCTGCCTGGCCTGGTGGCTCTCTAGGGGCTGGGGGCTCATGGTCCAAGGGGGCCTTCCTGGTGACATTCCCATGGGGCCCTGACACTCATGAGACCCCTGTGCCTCCCATGGACCCCAGGGTGGGGGTTTGGCAGGGGTCTGGCTGGGGTCCCCTCCCACACCTGAGGGTCTGGGGTCCAGCCCAGCTGCCAAGTGACCTTGTCCCAGCTCCCTCTCCCCAGGCTGGCGTGAGTGCGTGTGTGTTTGTGCTGAGCTTCTATTTCATATCGCAGATATAAATAAAGGAAGACAGTTTAAGACTTCTGCCGCTCAGACCTTGAGTTCTGGGACTCAGGGTCGGGGTCCTGTGCTGTCCCTGTTCTTCCCTCCACCTCGGGTGTGCCGCTCAGAGTGGCATCAGGCTCTTAAACCTCTGTGTTCTGCTGGGGGTGGGGTAACTTCTGCTTTACCAGGAAGGGGTCCGAGGAGGAGGAACCGGGTGTTGCTCAGTCTTCTGTGGGACCTGGTCTCAAGAGCTGTCTGCTGGGGTCCCCTTAATGTCCACTGTTCACCCCTCATCCACCCAGTCGTGGAGGGGACCTTACAGAAGCCACATCCCCTGAGCCTGCTCCACCAGAGGACACCCTGTGGGCTCACACCTCTCAGAGAGGAAGCTGGAGAGAAGATGGGCACACATGCAAGACCTATACAGGAAGCTTGTCTGGTGCCGGCCAGAGTTCTGGACCGTAGGCTGATGATCAATGCCTTGGGCCACCCATTCTGGGTATTTGTTCCATCAGGACATGTTTCTGGTGGAGGCCACCAGGGTGGTGCAGGCTCCCAAGGGGAACTTGGAGGCCCAAGTGCAGGAAGGACCCCTGGGCCACTGTGAGGGGCAGCGGAGTTTCCGTCTGCTTGTTTCTTACTCTGGCAGGATGGTCCCCGCAACGTGGTGGAGAGGTGTTGATTGTCTGGGCATCTGCTCCCACAGCCTCCCAGGCAGAGAGGGAAGAAACCAGGTTCCTGGGGGCTGGGGCTATGGGGCAGGAGGGACATCCTGTGTCCTGATGCCACTTTATCAGCAGGTGCCAGGCAGGGACCTCCATGGGTGGGGCCAGCATCTCCCTGGGCCATTATCAGTCCGAGAGTCCACAGGACACTCCTTAGGTTAACGTATAACCATGCATGTCTCTTCCACCCCTCAAAGCCATTGGTGCCCACATACAGGTCACTCTTGGGGGGTCACTGGCCGATATGGTTGCCTGGAAAGGGGGTATGCCCCCAAATCCTCACTTCTTAGCCCAAGTGAGAGCCCCTGATTGTGGAAGCGGGGTGGTGGCTGGGCCTGGGCTCCTAGAGACCAGAGCAGCCCAGAGGAATTGGGGGAGTCTTGGCCTCCTGGGAGCCTGTGTTTTGTGGGGCTAGGCAGCCTGGGGTCCCTGGGTGGGGGTGAGATGGAAGCCCTGAGACCTGGGTCTTGGCCTCCAAGGGCTGGGGGCTGGCTGGGATCCCCAGGTCAGTTGGGTTCTCCTGGGGGCTCATCCCAGGAGCTGGGGGTTGGCTGAGCTCCAGTGGCTCAGTGGCCCCCTTGTTCCCGAAGCAGCTGTACCTGGGCAGGTCCCTGAGCCCATTTTTCCTCACCTGCGCTGCCTACTTCATCCTCTGGATTCCTGAGGACCCACCGTCCTGGGTTGGCGCCCTGGTCAAGTGCCTGCCTGTGCTGTGCCTGGCGGGGTTTCTGCGGGCATGCGCTAGTGGGCACTACAGCTCTCTCCTACAGGTGGCCCTGTTGTTTTCAGCCTTCGGAGATGGCTTTCTTATCTGGCCTGAGACTTTCCTCTACGGTGAGCGCTTTGAGCAGGGCTGTGTCATCCTTTTTGGACTTCCACTTGGAGGGGTCTGGGGTGTAGGGGCGACTTCCCGATGGCATCTGCCATGAGCCTTCATGGGGCCTTCCAAGGCACTGGGATATGGCAGTGACCGACACACACCCAGATCCCTGCCCTCACAGAGCTTGGACAACTGAGGGGCTGGGCAGTCTTACCTTAGAAGATGTGAGTGTCAGGCATGGGGGAAGTAGAGATGGGGTCCAGGTGTTGTAGTCTTTAGTAGACTAGCTGAGGACAGCCTTGCTGAGAAGGGGACGTATTGGAGGTGTTATGGGAAGGGCAGTCCAGGCAAAGAGACCAGCAAGCACAGAGCCCGGGTGGGAGTGTGCCCAACGTGTGTGCTCAGACAGCCCCAGGTAGGAAGCAGAGCAGCCTGGGGACTCAGTGGACAGTCTTGAACAGAGTAAAGATGGATGCCACGTGGCCCAAGGGTCGGGGGAGGCAAGAGAAGTGGCATTGCCGCAGTGGGAGCTCCTATCCCTCGGGGGCAGTCCTATCCCTCAGGCGCTGGGTGGCAAGGCGATTTGGAGAAGCAGGCCTCACCAGGCGCCCCAACCTCATGTCCTCCAGGTGTGGCTGCCTTCACCGAGGCCCAGCTCCTGTACGTCTGGGCTTTCGGCCTTACGCCCCTGCAGCCAGGCCTCCTGCTGCCCATCGTCCTGGCCTCCCTCCCATTCGGTGGCCTCCTGCTGCTACACCTCTCGCCTGACAAGGCGCTGCCCTTAACAGCCTACATCCTGGCCCTGGCCACCATGCTGTGGCGCGGCCTAGCCAGGGGCGGGAGCGCCCACTGGGGTGCCCTGTTCTTTGCAATCTCAGATGCTGTGCTGGCCTACCACACCTTCATCCAGCCCCTGCCCTACAGCCGCCTGGCGGTCATGGCCACCTACTATGCTGCCCAGTTTCTCATCTCCCTGTCGGCATTCCAGAGCCCCAGGCTCAAGACCAGCTGACTAGAAGCCCAGACAGGCAGGCATCAGCAGATCCTGTCTGCAGGGACCTGGACCTCCGAAACATGCCCAGCAGGGGAAACGCCCTCAGGGGAGGGAGCCAGGCTCCTGGATGCCCATCTGCAGGTGCCTGTCAATCTCAAGAAGTGTGGGAACCATTTGCAGAATTCCAAATCTATCACCGAGTTCTGAACACCTTTCTGTTCTGATCTTGGATCCCAGGCCCCTCAATGAGCGCTACGCTGGGCTCTCCCCAGGACCCCGTCAGCTCCCCTGACCCAAGGCGACCTCCTGTGCCTGCCTGCCCCCTTCCCTCTGGCCCTAGTCTATTTTTTTGTTGTTGTTGCCTGAGTAAAGCTGACATTGAAATGACATCTCCTTTATTTGGGGGTGGTGGTGAATTACAATAACAGCAAAGGTATCTTTTTTTTTTTCCCTTACAACAGAATTTGTCATTTTTAAGCGAATGATTCAGTGACGTTAAATATATTCATAGTGGCATGCACTGTCTTTTAAAAAAAAACTTGTGGCGAGAACATTTACTGTGAGATTCCCCCCTCAGAACACATTTTTATGTGTGTAAGTCAGTATTGTTGAGTATACTCATAGCACACTCGCAGTGACCAGGCCTGAGGCCCAGGACTTAGGGGACATGGAATCCCCCCGAGGGGCTTCGATGGTGGCGGGATTCATATGCTTATTATACAGATGATTGTACAGATCTGAAGCCAGGAGGAGACTTTGGTCCATGTGTTAGTTTCCTATGGCTGTTGTCACAAATTACCACAAACTGGGTAGCTTAAAACAGAAATTTAATCTCAAAAGTGCTGGAGTCCAGAAGTCCAAAGTCAAGGTGTCAGTCAGCAGGGCTGCGCTCCTTCCAGGGCTCTAGGGGAGGGTCCTTCTGCCTCTTCCAGTTTGTGGTGGCCCCAGCCGTCCCTGGCGTCCGTGTGATCTCTGCCTCTGTTTTCACCTTCTCCTGTGTATCTTCCTTTCCTAAGGACACCAGTTACTGGATTTAGGTCCCACCCGAAATCCAGGATGGTCTCATCTTGAGACCCTTAATTATATTTCTAAAGAACCCGTTTCTAAGTAATTGTCACAAACACAGGGACCAGGGTTTAGGACTTGGACATCTTTCTTTAGGGGGACACATTTCAACCCACTACAGTCACATAACAATATCAGGAGGAAAGGGAAGAGGAGGTGAAGGGACTCAAAGATGAGGGGACCTTAGAGGAAAGGGTGGATAGCAGTGGGGTAGGAATATATTACTAGGAAGAAAAAACCCAGGAGTGGCCATCATCCTGGCTTTGACCTTGTTAGCCCACTTCCCTTCTCTGGGCCTCAAGGTCTGCATCTGAGGACATGAAGCAGTCAGAGCTGCTCTCCAAACTCTGCTTCACTTCTACATCTATGATATGTTTTGAGGGGACTCTTATGGCCAAGAGGAGACTTTTACATCCATGATATGCTTTAAGGTAGTGTTATGGCAGAGAGGAGACTTCTATATCTATGACGTGTTTTGAGGGACTCACAGCAGAGAGGAGATGTACATCCATGATGTACTTTAAGGGATTCTTATGGCAGAGAGGGGACTCATATCCATGATGTGTTTGTAGAGACCCCCAGAGCCCATCCTTGTTTCTTAGTCCCTGCCCATCTTCAGGCCAGGGTCCCTGCTCACCACAGAGGAAGACTTTGGGCTGGGTGAGGAACGTGCTATGGCGTGGCCTGGGCAGGGACAGGTGTCCAGGTGGGGTATCCTGCTTTTGTAATCTCAGATGCCATGTTGGTGTGTGAGGCCTTCGTCAAGCCCCTGCCCCATGCCTGCCTGGTGGTCATGGTCACCTGCTTCACTGCCCAGTCCCCATCGCTCTGTCTGTTATCAAGGGTGGGGGCTCAGGACAGACTAACGGGGAATAAAGCGAGCACCTGCCTTCCGGCGTAAAGGAGCCCCAGAGCAGCCTCCCAGCACAGTGAAGAGTGCTTGGGAGCAACATTTCAGCATCTATCTGTCTGAAGACCATATTCTTTTTTTTTTTTTTTTTTTAAACATGCAGGCCACTACTGAAGCCAGAAGTCCAAGAGGAAGGTGTCAGCAGGGCTGGTTCTCTCTGAGGCCTGTGAGAAAAACCCACTCCTTGCCTCTCCCCCAGGTCTATTGGCCATCTTTGGCAGTCCCTGGCTTTACTGGGGTCCATCCCTGCAGAGAACCAACCACTTCCTGTCAGTCACAGCCCATTAAGAACAGGAGTCAGTGAAATGTTATTTGGCCATAAAAAGGAGCAAAGTCCTTTTGCACGCTACAAAATGCACGGACCTTGAAAAACATTACAGTGAGTAAAAGATGCCAGTTCCAGAAAACCGTTATTATAGGATTCCATTTATATGAAATATCCAGAATAGATAAATCAACAGAAGTAAATTAGTGATTGTCAAAGGTTGGGGGGGCGGTGTGGATGGCAGAACTGAATGTGGGGGTAAAAGCTAAAAGCAGAGACTCTGGAATCTGGTGGCCCCTCCCTAGTGAAGATGTAGATTAAAAGAACCCTTAAACATCATATAGGACTTGAGAAAAAGCCCATTTTGCTATTCAGGGCGAGCTTGGCCTGGCTCGTGGGGCAGACAGATCTGGCTCTCGGAGGACTGGAGAAGAAACCTTCATCTTCCTGCCCGGTGAAATCCATCCATCTCCTCTAAGTCTTCAGAGGGCATCCTGGCTGAGTATTTTTGCTGATGACATCAGAAGAAAGACAATTATAACTTTGCCAAGGACTTTTGGGTGTGGTGGCAACTTTGGGAACTGAGCTGGAGGTCTTCAATGCCCTCAGGAACCTCCTTTCCCCAGGCTTCCCCAAGATCTGCTTCATTTCTTGCTTTGGTTGGTGAGAGAAGGGAGCCAGGACATTCGAGTCTTCCTACAACACTAGGTGGTCTGCTCCCGTTATTTCTTGGGTCCTCCAGTCCTGGCTGCCCACTATGTGGCTGGGAAGAAAACCAAGACCGAGTCGTATGGGAGAGTGAGCAGTGAGTTGAAAGTCTGGGCTGGTTCACCAGCATGAGATCGAGGAAGAGCCGATCCCACATTAGAGCACGTGGGAATGAAATGAGCTTGCACGCACACAAAGCGAGACTGATCATGGATGGTGGACTTGGATAACTTGACACAGGTTCAGTGATATGTCCTGAGCTGTCATCAGTGCTCAGTTGTCGAGGTGGCCCTGTGGCTGCAGAAAGAAATAGATTTGTCTGTACCCTCAAAAGGACACACAGACATAGCCACATGCAACATCACACATGTTTAATAAGAGATTTGCTTAGATAAGCTCACACAGAAGGGAGTGGTCGGCTGTGTCGGGTCAACCAGAAGTAGGAGCCAAAGGCAAGAAAGAACTGGCCAGACAGAGAGAGGGATTAGCATGTGCAGAGACCCTGCTGTTGGAAACAGCCTGGGGTACCTATGAAAAAAATATTGGAAACTTCTGTGTAGCTGGAGTAAAACTAGGAGACCCTCTGGGACCTGTGTTGTGCACTTACACAGTGGCAGGGAAACGGTGCCTCACCCTGGCATTTTTCTTGGCACAAAGGAGGCAAGGAGGCCACTGGAGGGGAGACCCCATGGCCAGGGGGAACAGGAGGGCACTTAGGCCAGGACAGAGGCAGAGGGACAGGATGGGGTGGGGCTGAGAGCTCACGCTGCAGCCTTTACTTGCTCCTCCTCCCTTCTCGACCTGACCTGACCTGGGGCCTCGCCTTCGGGCAGGGAAAGGAAAAATCTTTGCATTGAAAGTCCAGTAGGTGGAAGGTTGGGGCTGGGACACCTTGGTCAGTCACGGTGTCTGCAGACATGACAGGGTCTGGTGGGGACCTCAGGACCTGGAGGAGCCTGGTGCTGCTGGTGAGTGCTCTGTTAGGTCTCAAGGAGGGACAGGGGTGGGTGGGGTGAGGGGCGGAGGCCACTCCCGGGTCTGAGCTGGGGGAAGTGGGGTCTCCGAACTCAGGTATTGAGGGAGTAAAGGCTGATGACAGGACAAGGAAGCAAGCATCTAGGTTGGGGAGTTTGTCGGGGAGTCTTACACCTGGGCTCTTAGATATTATAGTGTCTGGGGTGACATTAAACTCTGGTTTACAGAGACCCAGGGGTCTGGGCCTCCTGCCTCCTCCCTCAGACCCAGGAGTCCAGGCCTGTAGCCCCTCCTCCCTCAGACCTGGGAATCCGGGCCCCCAGCCTCCTCCTTCAGACCTAGAATCCTCCTCCCACAGAGCAAGTGTTCAGGTCCTGGCTCCATCCATCAGAGGAGGAGGCTGTGGTCCCAGCCTCAGTCTCCCCGCAACCCCAATTTGTTGATTGCTTTCTGCCTGTTGTCTTCCAACGCCATACTTTTCAGGAAGTGAAACCATTGAGTTTATCTCCCAGCATTATCAGTGGCACCAACTTCAGCTTCTGTGTCCCTGGAGCCCCACCTGCCCCAAACACACACACTCAGAAAGGACTATTAGATACTTTATCAGAGCCCAGCCTGGGGGCAGAGAAAATGTGCCACGTCCTTCCTGTCCTTCAGGCAACGATGAGGGCAGAGGATGCGCCCCCAGCCCCGCAGTCTCACTTGGGTCCCCAAGAGGTGAGGCTCTGACTCTGATTCTTCCCCTCTGGGCTCTCTCCAGGGCCTGTGCAGTGGCCAGGGCAGCTTGTGAGTGCCCCGTGCTGAGTTTGACTACCCTCAATGTCCATGAGCTTCTGGGAGGGTCTCTATGGAGGGCACGGTGATCCAGGGTAGGCACTGATGGGAGTGGTATTTCTGGACTCTGTACTCAGGGCAGGAGCTTGGGGGAGTGGGACAATAGTGACCTGCTCGCCTGCTAACACCAGACCCTCCTTCCCCATTCTCAGCCCCCAACCCTGTCAAGAACCTGAGTGTGGAGGCTCAGACCACTAGCTCAGTCACCCTGTGCTGGGATGTCCTTGAGGGCCTGAATGTGCAGAACTACACCCGCTGGGTCCGATGGAATGGGCAGGATGATAAAAGTGGGACCCAAAACATGACAGACACTTGTTTTATGGCAGATGGACTTGACTCTGGGTCTTCGTATGACTTTTCCGTGTGGGTCGAGGAAAGTGGAGTCAACAGCTCTGAAGTGCCCCTCAATGCTGCCACAGGTGAGAGGCAGCCATTGTTTAATGCTTTTGTTGTTTGTTTGCCTTTTTAAAGGGAGGTGGCTGGCAGTGCCTGAGAGCCCACACGAGGGTGTGGCAGGTTTCATAGACCAGCAGAAATAAAGTGGAAGCTGCATGTGTAAATTCAAGTTCTCTATCAGCCACGTTAAAATCAGCAGAAGGAAAAGGGTGAAAGTCATTATAAAGAGATATTTTATTTAGCCCGATAGATCCAAAGTATTATTTTGCCATGCAGTCCATATGAGAGAGGACAGATGAGATGTTCTACATGCTTAATTTCACACCAGTTCCTTGGAACTCAGTGTGTATTTCACACAGCACATCTGGGAACAAGTCACATTTCCAGGGCTCTGTAGTCACGTGGAATGGCGGGTCTAGCTGCTGCCCCACACCTGCGGGGTCCGGTGTTAAGGGAGGGCTTGAAAACATGGGAACCAGAAACCATAGCTGATTCCCCCCGTCCTGATAGCTCCCAACCCTATTAGAAAACTGAGGGCGGAAGTGTTGACCAACAGCTCCATCACCCTACACTGGGAGGTTCCTGATGGCCCGAACCCTCACAACTATACCTACTGGGTCCAGTGGACAGGAGACGGTGACAAAACTGAGACCCAAAACACGACGATTATCAGTTACGCAGTGGAAGGACTTAAATCAGTGTCCTCGTATGAGTTTTCTGTGTGGGTGAAGAAGGATGGAATACCTGGCTCCAGGGAGACCCTCGAGAGTTTCATAGGTCGGAAGTGCCCACGTCCACTGGCTGATTTGTTCCTCTTGTTTGGCATGGTGGGGAGTAGGAGACGGTTGGGATCCTATAGGAGGAGGTGTCAGCAAATGGCAGCCAACATGTCCTAGGCCTCGTTGGGCCAGATCTTGAGTGAGTCTGCAGGAGAGACTGGCCATATCCCAGGGACTGTCCGTGGTCCCTCCTGCCCCTGAGTGAGGGGCTGGGGGAGCTTTCTAGAATATAACACTAGCAGGTATCTCTTCTTAGCAGCCAGGCTGCTAGTAGTAGGGGCAAAGGTATATCATCGCTGCTGGGGTCCTGTGGGGAAGCCCAGTCTAGGTCCAGCTGCTCCAAGTGTGGCTGCAGATGAGCAGCCCAGTCCCCCAAGGGCTGACTGGAATGCTGGCTCTCGGCCTCGGGCAAATGTGCTGTGTCAAGACCTGCATCTTGGCGGGATCCATGTTATGTGTGCATGACAAACATTGGGCTAGACCCTCCCCTATGCCTCCTGGGAATAGTAGTTGAGGCAGGACTGGAAATTAAGGGTTAGAGATGCCCACCGAGGGTCCCTCTGACTTGCTCTTCTGCTGACACCAGACCCTCCTTTCCCATTCTCAGCCCCCAACCCCATCAGGAACCTGAGTGTGGAGGCTGAGACCAGCAGCTCTATCAGCCTGCACTGGGAGGCCCCCAAGGGCCCTGACCTCCAGAACTGCACCTACTGGGTCCAGTGGACAGGAGCTGGTAACAAAACTGAGACCCAAAACACAACAAATACCAGTGTCACCGTGGAGGGCCTTGAACACGGGACCTTGTACAAATGCTCTGTGTGGGCAGAAGAGAATAGAGTATTTGGCTCCAGGCAGAACCTCAGCATCTCCACAGGTAAGAGGCACCAGTGTTCATGCTGTCTTGGTGAGAGGCTCAGAACTGGCAGAGATGGTGCCTCCTCCAGACTCTGGGCCTCAGCCCTTGTCTCTTGGGGCTCACCGAGCCAGACCTAGCCACCTAAAGTCTACAGGAGAGCTGTGACCATGCTGGGACTGGCCTGTCCAGAAATCTGCTACTGAGCAGGGATGCAAGGGCCCAGATGTGTTTAGGTCCCATCACTAGGAAGTGTTTGTCATCAAGCCGGGCTACACAGGGACTGGGCACATGGCTGTGTTCTGGATGCTTGTGGATGAGGGACGTAGAAACCCTGACTGTCCATTCCTCCCTCCAGTCCCCAAGGCAGTGACAAGTCTCAGAATACAGCACCAGACCAACAGCTCTATCACCTTGAGCTGGACAGCTCCCCTGGGCCCAAGTTGCCCTCCCCTACACCTACTGGATCTCATGGGTTGACCAGGGCAGTACTACCACTGGTACCCTCAACACTCCGGATACTGGCATCATGCTAAGGGAACTGGAGGCGGGAAGCCAGTACACCTTCACCATCCAGGCAGAGAGGAACAGGGCTAGCAGTGACAACGGGACCCTCACTGGGGCCACTGGTGAGATGCAGCGTGATTGGGATGGGGTTGGAGCACGATAGGGAGACGTTGGGAGCTTCCTGGGAGATGAACTGTGCTTGGTGACCTTCTCCAGTC
Organism: Pteropus medius; assembly: GCF_902729225.1. Taxonomy (NCBI): domain Eukaryota; kingdom Metazoa; phylum Chordata; class Mammalia; order Chiroptera; family Pteropodidae; genus Pteropus; species Pteropus medius. Next base: position 1,375,255 of record NW_024355109.1, read on the forward strand.
TCATCCAACCTTGAGTTTGTAGCTCTGCTTCCTAGGAGGTGTCTTGCCTCAGCAACCAGTTTTGGGGTCTTTCTCTGGGGACAAAGAGAGCCCCTGACTGTCCAGCACCACCTCTGAGGAACCGACAAAGTCATCAGTTAGACAGTTGTCCACAGCTTGTGCTGGTGAATAAGCTGAACCAACAGAGCCCAACCTCTAAGCCTACACAGGAGGGCACCAAGCTGGGGCGGCCAGAATTACCCCCAGGGACTAGGTTCACTATTGATGGACAGCATCTGGAACTCTTTAGTCTTTGGCCACTTGGGCTGAGGAGACTGAAGTCAGCAGCTCCATCTAGGAATGTGGCGTGAATAGAAAGGAGAAAGGATGCTGCCTCGGGCTGCCCATGGAGGAATGCGGTGGGTGGGACACAAGGCTACAGACTCAGGACAGAGAGGGCCAGGCAGTGCTGGTCTACACCTCTTTTCTGGGGTCTACACTCCCTAGGAAATAGGTTCATTCAATGACTGGGCTCCTAGACTTTGCCGTGCAGGGGAGCTGAGTAGACTTGGGTATGAGGGTCTTTGAGGACTCAGCCCCTTGAGTGTTCATCTCAATTGTCAGCTCCCAGTGAGGTCACAAATCTGCAGAAGGAAACTCAGATCAACGACTCAATCACCCTGCGGTGGGAGGCCCCTGCAGACCCCTACTCTCACTTGTACGTGTACTGGGTCCAGTGGGCCAGTGGGGGACAACCCCAGAAGAAGCAGGCATCCCAAAGATATCAGACCTCCCAGACAGGCACGACCAGTGAGACTTTTTATGTGGCAGAGGTCCTGGGACCTGGGACTCTGTACAACTTCAGTGTGTGGGCAGAGAGGAAGGATGTGGCCAGTTCCATGCAGAGCCTCCAGGCATCCACAGGTGAGATGGCCCCTTTTACCTGGTGGGGCACTTAAGTTAGACCTGGGGGTGGTGAGTGAGTGGACTACAAATCCCATTAGGCCAGGAGGCCATGACTTCAGAAGTTGCATTGATAGTTGGGTTCTTGTGGGAGTTGTGGTTTGAGAGGACCTGTTGTGTGTCCATTTGGGGAAGACAAAATGAGGGAAAAAGTTGTTTTGATTTTGGGAAGGAAGGGGTGGGCTTTTTGTCAGAGGGTCCACATCATTGGTGGTGGACTGGGGTGGGGGATGGAAAGCCACCTTAGGTGGCACCTGCTGACTCCTCTTGTCCCCTCCACCCAGACCTGGACTCGGTCACCATCATCTCCTGCATCAGCACCCCTGGGGGCTACGGGGTCATCCTGACCTGGTCCTGCCCTAAGTGGGGCTACGAAGCCTTCGAGCTGCAGGTGGGCAGGCAGCGGGGCTCCTGGGATGGACCTTCTTGCGGGACGGGCGTGTCTGTGTCTGGCCTCCAGCCAGCTCAGTCCTATTCCACCACTGTCACCACTGTCTGGGACACAATGAGGGCTCCATCTGCCTCTGTGACCTGCCACACTGAGAGCGCAGGTGAGCAGAGCCCCAGGGGACAGAGAGAGTCTCTCTAGATGCCATCGGGCCCTGCTGTGAGGGCGACTCACCTACCCATGGCATTTTTCTGTTCGTTTGTGTATATGTTTTGTTTCCTGCTTTCTTTAAAACAACTTTATTGAGATAGAACTCATTTCACATACAACTCACCCATTTAATATGTACTTTTAGTGTACCCATGGTATTGTGCCCAATCATTACTATCATCACTATCAATTTTACAATACTTTAATTACCCCATAAAGGAAAACTGCCTCCTTAAGCCATTGCCCCCCTATTTTCTCCAATTCCCCTGCAACCAGGCCTAGGGAATCTGTAATTTATTTTCTATCTCTATAGATTTACCTATTATGGACATTTCCTAAAAACATGATCATATAATATGTGGCCCTCTGTAACTGGCTTCTTTCACTTAGCGCACTGTTTTTAAGGTTGACCCATATTACAGTGTGTGTCAGTGCTTCATTACCAAGTAACATTCCATTGCATGGGTAGACTCCTTTTTTATCTGTTCTCCTGTGGGTGGTCACTTGGGTGGTTTCCACTTTCTGACTGTTACGAGTACTGCTGCTACGAACATTCATGTTGATGTTTTTGTGTGGACATGTGTCTTCATTTCTTTTGGGTATGTACCCAAGAGTGGAATTGCTGGATCATATGGCAACTCTGTTTAGAGTTATCATTTGAAGAACTGCCAATTTTTTTTCCACCATGGTTGCTCAATTTTTAGCTCATCAATGAGAGTATTTGAAGAAATTTGAATCTCATATTCAGGAAGTCTCTGACCACGTACACTGGCTGTGGTCATAGACTTCCGTGGGCCCCGTTGGTCACTCTCTAGGAAGCAGGGCCTCTTATAAGATTGGGCTTGCGATCTAGAGGGACACTGGAGGTTGGTGCAATGATAAATGGCTTTCGCTGGATCTCACTGCCCAGCAGTGTCTCTAGCTCAGCAAGAAGGGTCCTTGGAAGGATAGACCCTCTTGTCCAATTCCACAGACCAGGCTCATAAGGGGAACAGGCCTCCCCCCAGGCTGTGTAAGACACTGTTGACAAGTCCTGGTACAGGACAGTTGAGAAGCTCTAGCTGGGGCCACTGTGGCTGATGGAGATGGGCCGTGGGTGTGAGTCTAGCCTAAGACCAGATGTCTGAGGACAGACCCAGGAGCTCTGTGCGCATGAGAGCCTGGGAACAAGGCCTTAGGCACTGCTGGCCTTGGTGGGCTCCCTCACAGTAGATGTCTGAGATGAGCCTCAGTTCCAGGGAGAGCCACCAGTGCCACCAATGCCAGGGAGTGGGTTCTCAGCCTTCGCACTGTTGACATGTGGGTCACTGTGCTGTGGGGGCTGTCTGGTGCAAGATAGGATGTTGAGCCACATCCCTGTCACTCATGGCTCTGTCACTCCATGCGAATGGCACTACCACCAGACTTTACCCAGTGTAGTTGACGGGGCAAAATTGCCCTGAGAACTATTAGTCTAGGCCAAGGAGGACAGTGTCATTGTAGTAGCCAGGCGACCTGAGAAAGTGAAGCACTTAGACCAGGCTCCTGGGGAACTGAGAGACTGAAAGGAAAGGCTGGGTGGGGGTGGAGCTTCACCCAGAAGGTTCTCCTTTCCCTTCTCTGCCCCCACATTTACCCTGTAAGCCCTCTGATCACCTCCTGGGTCAGAACAGAGACGAGAGGCGGGACATAAGCAGATAGGACACAACTCTAACAGCCCCCATGCCTCCTTCCCCCAGGGGTCATCGCCGGGGCCATTGTTGGTGTTCTTCTGTTCCTCATCCTCATGGGCCTGCTGACTTTTTTCCTGAGGAAGAAGTGAGACAGCACAGAACTGACCGACTGCGTGGAGGTGGTGGCCGGGGACAGGATCAGGATCCCTGGTTCCAGACTCACTCCCTGAGCCTTTCATGCCAGCATCCTTTCTCCAGATATAAGGAGAGCCAGAAGAAGTCAGCACCCGGGGACATGGTCTTCAGGTGAGCAGAGGGTTTGGGGAGCATCCAAAAAAGTCACCATCAGTTCAGAACAAGGGGCGTGTGCTGGTCGCTGGATGGGTCAGAGAGCACAGCCAGTGAATCTACCCACACTGGTTTCAGAAGGTCCTCATGCCCTCTGCAACAGGGGTCATGACCTTCTCATTGCTCCCCGCCCCCAAGCAGCCTGGGCCAGTGACTTTGGTATCAGTTCCAGTTTCAACTCTGGGACTTGCATTCAGCCAACGAAATAGTAACCGAATACCTATTATGTGTCAGGCACTGTCCTAGATGCTGAAGAAACAGTGACTTAAAGATTCCTGTCCTTGTGGGGCTTCCATTCCACCCCAGGAAAACAGTGATAAGCAAGATACCAAAGAATGTGATACTTACTTGGAGACAAATAAAGCAAGAAGTAGGGCTAGGAAGGATAGAGGGACATTTTAGATAGAGTGTTAAAATTAGAGGAAATGGCAAATAGGGTGTCTGAGAAAAGCCTCACTGAGAAGACAACTAAGAGGAAGTCGCTTGAGCACAGACCTGAACCAAGCGAGGGAGGAGCTGTGTGCACGTCTAGAGGAAAGGTATTCCAGGTAGAGAGACCAGCAAGTGCAAAGGCTCTGGGGCAAGGGCGTGCTTCGTGGGTGTGTAGAACATTGCACATCTCGGAGACTGAGCAGAGTGGGTGAAGAGGAAGGTAGTAGGAAATGAGGTCTGACAGGTGGGACTAGATCAGGTAGGACCTCATAAATGAAAGCAAGGACTTTGTTTTTATCCTGAGATGGGAGTTTTTGGAGTGTTTTGAATATGTCAGTGACACAATCTCACCTATTTAGGAAGCAAAGGCGAGAATAGGGAGATAGAGGAAGAGCTGTGTTATAATTCAAGCAAGAGGTGATTATGTCTTGGACCAGGAAATGGTCAGAGGTAGTCAGAATCTACATGCAGTATGAGTGTTTGAACAGAAGATCTGGTTAAAGAATGGGTGTGTGGTGTGAGAGTCAGAGAGGGCTCAAGGGGGGCCCCAAGGAATGTCACCTGAGCACCAGGAAGACTGGCATCGTCATTGCTTGAGATTGAGTGACTATAGGGACTATAGGGTTTGGGCGGGTTGGGGCTCAGTTGTAGACACATCAAGTCTGAGATGCTTGTTGGACATGCAAGTGGAGGCGTTGGGGGTGGTGGTGGGATAAACAGCCCAGTAGTTCAGGAGACACTGTGCAAATGTCTTCATCACTCTGAATCCTCCTCAAGCTGGGTCATAGTCATCAGATCTTGTTGGAATGATCCCCAGGGATGGGTAGAGGAGAGATGGGACAAGGAGAGAAGGGGAGTTGGGAGACCAGCTGTAATGGCCTGGGTGCAAAGGAATGAGGTATAAACAAAGGTGGTGGCCATCAGATGCAGATGCATGAGGTAGAATGAGTACAAGTGTGGGGGAAGGTGATGTCCAGTCTCTTCTCTGCCATAGAACCTGTCCTGGCCAGCGTCCCACCCTAGTGAAATTGACCTCTCCCCACCTTACTGCATGCTACCTGCCTTACACAGCATCTGTAACAAATCACCACAGTCATTGGATTCCCAGTCTAGCCCTCTCTTTATGTTGAGCATTCTGTCGCCCCCAATCTCAGCGTGTATGGCTGGACGTCCCAGTCATAGCCCTTGAGGACATCTAGGTGGAGCTTCCAGGGGTCAGGTGGGGAAGTGGATCTGAAGCTTAGGAGAGCAAGAAGCAGGGACTAGGGACAGAAGTTCCAGAATCACAGATGTGGAGATTGAAAGTGAAGTGGCAGGAGTGGACAAACCCCCACATGGAGTGTGTGTCCGGTGAGGAAAGAGGACAGACTCCTGGGAACGCCCACCTTTTAGGATGGCCAGAAGGAGGGGCCCACGGAGGAGATGGAGGAGCAGCGGCCAGGGAGGTGGTGGTGCCAGGTGGGAGAGGGTAGACCCAGGGAAAATGAAGGAGCATCAGTAGAGCTAAGTGCTGCCGAGCGGTCACTGAGGATAGATTGAGAGGTGGCCCTTGGAACTGGAGATAAGGGGGAAAATGAGACGAGAGGACTTTGGAATAGGACATTGTTCCCTTGGAGGAGGGGCGTGGACACCAGGCCATGGTGAAGTGTGGGAAGGAAGAAGAGAAAACTGGTCCACCTGAGAAGTGAGTGTGAAGCAGTGTTTACATAGGCCCACTTACCCTTTGGGTGTAATGCCAGTGCCACTGGGGGGACTGCGCCACTGAAAAGACAGTTAATTGTACTCACAGAGCCCAAGAGAAGGGCCGTGTGGGGAAGTACCCGGGTGTGTTGGGAGGTAGGGGAGACAAGTGCAAGAACCTGCATTGTGGTTTCTTCAGGAAGGGACGAGAATTGCAAGGCAAGCAGGCTTCATTTGGATCATTTCATGGGCTCTGGGGCGTGGGGGCTATCCCTGGTTGTCTGGTACCTGCCTTTGTGGCCCAGACTATGCCCCATAAAAGAGGCAGTGAGGTGTGTCTTTAATCAGCTGCTCAAGAAAGGGAATGGACTGGCCCCTAACCAAGGGTTCCAAAGCTATGTCCAGACAGCAGTAATAAGGCTGTATTGCACAGGGTGAGAGAGAGCTAGAGCTGGAGCAACATGAAATCTAAGGCTTTTTCTTTTCTTTTCTTTTCTTTTCTTTCTTTCTTTCTTTCTTTCTTTCTTTCTTTCTTTCTTTCTTTCTTTCTTTCTTTCTTTCTTTCTTTAATATAGAAAAGAGATTAGCATGTTTCTAAGTAAGGGAAAGAGGAGTGGGTACAGATGTGGAAGACATGGAAGAACTGATGGCTGGTGAAGGTGGGAAGGGGCTGGAGCCAAGGAGAAGAGAACTGGCCCCAAATGGAGAAGAAACACCTTCTCCTTTTTTGAACTAAAAAAATACCTTATTGCGGTGAGGTACACATAACATAACACTGTCTTGACCATTTTCAGTGCACAGTTCAGTAGTATTAATAAGTACAAGCATATTGTTGTGCAGCCATCACCACCAGCATCTCAGAATGCTTATTCTGCAAAACTGAAACTCTGTCCCATCAAACAACAACTCCCTGGCCTGCCCTTCAACCCCTGACACCCACATTCTCCTCTCCATTTCCATGGATTTGACAGTTCTGGGTACATCATATAAGTGGAGCCATATTGTTCTCTTGTGACTGGGTTATTTCACTGAGCACAATGTCCTCAGTGTTCATCCATGCTGTGGCAGGGGTCAGAATCTCCTTCTCCACCCCTTTATTTTTGACTGTCCTAAATTGTTTATTAGGTAAGAATTTTACGAACATTATATTAGCGGTAACGGTGTAGCTGGAGAGTATTGGGCCTTCTCCAAGCTGCATGGTGAGAACCACCAATAATAGTATGGTAGAACTTGTAGCCCTTTCCGAGGCCACAGCTCCTGCGGTCTGCAGACGTCAGCCCTCGCATCTCCCTGTGCTTGTGGACTGGTTTGGTGATCCACTGGGTATCAGGATTCCGTATGATAGCTGTATGGAATGGATCAATGAGGATAACCTTAAAGAATATGTATGTGGAATCTTCACCAACCCAGTAAGAATTCAGGACTCTCAGAGCCCCACAGTGGCATCCAGCTCGCTCCTTGGTAACAGACTGAAGGCTTTGAGCAAACTTTACCGTAATGGACAGGCTTCCCATAGGTCACACCCTTAGGAACTGGGCGTTTGCGGCCACCACGGCACACACAAATCTGATATGTGACATAACCTTGCTTGGCCTTGTATCCCAGCTTGCACACTTTGGGCTAGGTGGGGTGGGGCCCTATGGAGCTCAGATTGCTAATGGTACTGCTAGTAGCACATCCTGAGAAGAAAACGCATTACATCAGACTACTTCTTCCTCCATAGCTCCTGGATGTACTTGTAAGTGCCCATCATTGCTTATGTGATGACTGCGGCCAGACAAAAAGGCTGTCCCTTTTTAAGGCTGAGTAATGCCCCAGTGTGTGGATAGACCACATTTTACTTATATCCATTGATGGACACTTGGGTGCTTCCACTTTTTGGCCATTGTACATAATGCTGTTACAAACATCACTGTGCAAACATCTCTTCAAGACACTGCTTTCAGTTCTTTTGACTATATACCCAGAAGTAGAATTAATGAATGAAAAACATCTTTTTTTTTTTTTTTTGATCTAGCAATTCCATTTGCGGGTATTTATCCAAAGCAAACAAAATCATTATCTTGAAAAGACATATGCACCCACATGTTCATTGCAGCATTATTCATAGTAGCCAAGACATAGAAACAACCTAGGTGTCCATTAATGGACGACTGGGTAAAGGAAATGTGGTTATATGTATATGTATGATGGAATATTACTCAGCCATAAAAAGAAGGGAATCCAGGTACTTGCAACAACATGAATGGATCTTGAGGTCATAATGCTAAGCGAGATAAGTCAGACAGAAAAACAAATACTATATAATCTCACTTATATGTGGAATCTAAAAATAATTTAGAAAAATACAAACTCATAGATATAGAGAGTAGATTGATGATTGCCAAAGGCTGGGAGATGAAGGGGTGGGTGAAGCAGGTGAAGGTAGAAAGGTAGAAACTTCTAGTTATAAAATAAATACGTTCTGAGGATGTACACAACAACAAAAACACCTTTTCTTTTATCCCAAGAGCACAGGATTAAAGGAGTTAAAATTTTTATCCCCTTACCCTCAGCTTCCCTGGGGACATCCCAGCAGATGACTTTGCTGACCATGTCAGGAGGAATGAGAAGGACAGCAACTGTGGCTTTGCGGAGGAGTACCAGGTGGAGTGAGGACAGAGTGGCTCAGCTAAGCTCCATGGACCCACCAGACCTCTCCACAGCCTTTGGAATTGAACAGAAGTAGCAACATGTGTCTGCAAAAGTTCTCAGACACAATTCTGTTTCGACTCATTGAAATCTTACACTATAACAGGTCCTTAGGTCAGTCCTAGAGAAGCACCTTGGTTTTCCCCTGACATCCCTCTCTCTAGCCTACCCCTCCAGTCCACACCATCCCCAAAATCCTCCCGAATGCTCCACAGGGATGGTGGTGCACACATATTTTCATTTCCATGGGTGCTACAGAACTCCAGAGTGAGGGTAAATGGGCGGCACTGAAGAAGGCAAAGGGAGCAACAGGGGTGCCCTCCAGCGAGGGTGGAGGGGTTCTAAGCTCTGCCTACCTCTCCTCTGCCTCTGCTTCCAGCATTTGGCCCTGGGGGCCCACAGCCAGTCTCAGATGGTGGCCTCAGCTTCAGAAAACAGTGCCAAGAACCGGTACAGAAATGTGCTGCCCTGTGAGTCTAAAGTTTTGCTGACTTGTTCCCAGTGTGACTTTGTCCATGCCCTATCCTAGCTTGTCCCTTGTCCCTTGTCCCGGGGACATGAGTGTCCCCAACTCACTCTTCCCAGCGGAGGTCCCCCACCCCCATCAGAGCTCCCAGTGTGTCTGCGGCCCAGCATGACTTCGGCTCTTGGGGCCCAGTCTGGTCTGAGCCTTTCTGAGCCTCTTGCCATTCTCTGCACCCCTGGTGCTGGCCTCTTCCCCCAGATGACTGGTCCCATGTGCCTCTGAAGTCCCTTCATGGGGAGCCAGGGTCCAACTACATCAACGCCAGCTTTGTGCCTGTAGGTTGTGGCCGGGAGCCGGGAGGGTACTCAAGGGGCCCAAGGATGGCCACAGGGGTCATTGCTTTCTGTTTCTTTGGCCAGGGTCTCTGGAGCCCCCAGGAGTTCATTGCAGCCCAGGGTCCCCTGCCCCAGATGGTGGGTGACTTCTGGCACCTGGTGTGGGAGCAGCAGAGCCATAGCCTTGTCATGCTGACCAACTGTGTGGAATTGGGTCGGGTGAGAAGCCTGGGGCTGACCCTCATCCAGACCCTGGCCCAGACCTTGCCGGCTCCCTCTCATAGGACCCCAGGCTCCTGCATCCCCCTCAGGCCATGCAGCAGTCCACGTGTTGGGTGAAGCTGATCTATTGACCTTGGGATAGAGGGTCTTCCTGGCTGGCGCACGTGTACACCTGGCCACCTGTGGCTCCTGCCTGGTCACCAGGGCAGGGGGTGCCCTGGCTCTGAATATGAGACACCACGCAGAGGTGCCCTGGGTAGGTTCTCAGGGCTTCCTGTTCTCTGATGTCCTCTTGTCCCCGCCAGGTGAAGTGTGAGTATTATCGGCCTCTAGACGCCCAGCCCTGCACCCACAGGCACCTGCAGGTGACCCTGGAGGGTGAGCAGGTGATGGAGGACTGGACCGTACGAGACCCGAAGCTCTGGCATGTGCGTCCAACCTTCTGTCATTCCCCCAGGGACTCCAATGTGCCCCAGGAATGTCCCCACCCATCAAATACCATCCCCCTCCCCCCAACCTGGTTTTGAGCTCTCTCTCCCCAACCCCCTCGATCTAGACACATGAGCAGAGGATTCTCCATGTGCGTCAGTTCCACTCTGTGGCCTGGCCAGACTATGGCATGCCCCACTCCCCCGACCCCTTGCTGGCCTTCTGGAAGGTGCTCAGGCAGTGGCTGGACCGGACCCCAAGGGGAGGCCCCCCGAGTGTGCACTGCAGGTGAGGATACCCTGAGGCCTCCCCTTGTGAAAGCAATGCCCCCTCAGGACTCAGGGACCCAGAAAGCAGGTTACTTGGGTCCTTGGGAACTTCTAGATGAGGTAGCAATGGAGGCAGAAGGCAAAGAGGCAGTGATGCAGCTTGGGAGCAAAGTTATGAGGACATGGATGAAAAGATGGGAAAGAAAGTCGGAAAGGCAGAGGAGGAAGAGGGAGAAACAGCAAGAGGTTCTGAGAAGCATCGAAACACTCCTTAGGCCCCTGTGCAGGGTTTCATCCCTCAGTCGCTTTGCTTTCCGGTTTATGCCACAGAAGATGAGGTTTCACTAAATGCAAATACAGGGGAGATGAAGAAAGGGCGTGCTCCAGAGTGACGCCCAGCCTCTGAGTGGGGGCTCCCAACCTCTCTGCCAAACCACGTCCTAACACCTGCACTGTCCCAGAGCGGTCCCTGTGGTGGCATCCCCAGCAGCAGACTGTTTCCCCCACCAGTATAAAAGGAAGTCACCTACTGTAGCTTAGACTCATAGGTTGAGCCATAAAGAGAAGTGAAGCACTGATTCATGTGATGATGTGGGTAAACCTCAGAAACAGGGGCTGAGTAAAAGAAACTGGCCACAGAAAGTCACATAGTGTATAATTCCATTTACATGAAATGTCTAGAACAGGCAAATCCACCGGGAAACAGTGGGGGTTGCCAGGGGCTAGAGGGAGAGCAGAATGGGGAGTGGCTGCTTCATGAGTGAAGGGTCTCTCCTTTCAGGGAGATGAAAGTGTTCAAAACTAAATGGAGAAGACAGTTGCACAACACTGAATGTACTAAATGCCACTGAGTGTTCACTTTAAAATGACTAATTTTTTGTTTAAAAATTTTTAAAAAGTTATCATCTTGGAAGTTCATCTTCCCGTGTGTGAACCCCAGGTCTATCACCTACTAGCTGAGTCACCTGGGACAAGCAACTTCACCTGGCACAGCATCCACTTCCCTATCTGTATCATGGGTCTACTGACCGTCCCTATTTCTCGGGCATGGGAGGAGTGGGGCAGGCACGTGCAGCATTTGGAGCAGGGCCTGGCAGGTATAAAGGACTCCAGAGAGTCACATGTAACGGTGTTCCCCTTTATTAAGTGCCCCCACTTACACTGTGGCCCCCAGAACCGGGTCTCACTGAATAATACGCCAATCCCTGGGCACTCCGAAAACAGATCTTTCCAGTCTGTCTTAAGATCCCCCTCCAGTGGCCTGATGTCATCTTGTCCCTGCCTAGTTCTGGCGTGGGCCGCACGGGCACCTTCATTGCCCTGGATGTCCTACTATGGCAGCTGGAGAATGAGGGTCTCATGGGGCCCTTCAGCTACGTGAGGAAGATGTGGGAAAGCCGGCCGATGATGGTGCAGACTGAGGTGACGGGGCTCCTGAGGGGACAGGGTAGGTGGGTGTGGGGCTCCAGGGGAAAGTGGGCCAAAGCTCACCTCTCCCTTTGTCCCCTCCCCAGGCTCAGTACGTGTTCCTACACCAGTGCATCCTGCGGTTTCTCCAGCAGTCAGTCGTCCCTAGCGCCAGCCGAGAAGGGGGCCACATATGAGAATCTGCTCTTTGTGAATGAGGCTGCCATCCAGGCCCACCAGGGGAAGCTGAGCTTGGGGTGCTGAGACCCCAGCTCAGCCAGACTCAAACTCTGCATCCAGACTTCAGCCCAAATTCCTCGACCCCTGGAAGAGCAGAGGGCTGGAGTCCCAGAGTCCTGGGTCTTGCAGGAGGGGCTGGCAGCCTGCACAGCTTCCCTGTGGGAGGGAGGTTAGGTAGGATCTGGGATCCCACCAGAAGATGATGGGAGGAGGATGCTAGGGCCTCCCAGAAACAAGCTGGGTTCTGAGGAAGGAAGGAAGGAAGGAAGGAAGGAAGGAAGGAAGGAAGGAAGGAA
>NW_024355109.1:1388115-1474411 GCF_902729225.1 Pteropus medius
CACACACCGGCCCGGCTCCGCCCAGCTGCGCCCCCGCCCCACCGCACTTCGCGATCAGCACCCAGGACAGCGCCACCCTTCCGCGTCAGTGTTGGCGCCGGCGCCTCAGCGTCTCCCAGGAGGGTCCGGTCCAGCTGGTAAGGAGCTGTTGGGATCCCCTCCCTAAACACCATCCTTCCTCCCATCCCTAGAGGGAAGGGGTGTGTGCGTGTGTGGGAGACCCTGTGTGGAACCAACAGAGGTTGTGGGAGGACTAGACCCTGAAACATTGAGACTGGGATTTATTGAGACAGATGTGGGGACAAAGAGCCAGAGGAGAGGGAGGAGTGAGCAGAGGGAGAAAGTGGGAGACCCCGGGAGACCGAGACCAGATAACAGGCAGAGGGCAAGCAAGACGCGGGGGAGCGGCAAGGGTCCGATGGGGGTACAGACAGAAGTAGGGAGTCAAGAGCTAGGAGTAGGGACCGAGGCGGTCGTGAGAATAGGTGTGAACACAGAGCTCAAGATGCGCGGGAGAGACCAGCAGGCCGAGAAGGATGGGAGCCCAGCAGAGGCAGCAGACAGCCCCTCGCCCCCACATTTCTGGAAAGAGTGGAAGAGGAGGGACGCCCGAGTCAGCTCCCAGATGTGGGCGCCTGGATCGACGGGAAGGTCGCCCCTCCTCACCCTCGCTCATCCAGGGATCCGGGTCTGGGATCCCAGGCACGACAGGGCACAGAGCCAGCCAGCCCCGCGGGGACTTGGCTTCCGTGCGTAAGCTCCGCCCGTTGTCGTGGAAACGGGCTATTGCCAGCGCAACAAGCGTGGCTCCCACCCCACCCAAAGCGGAGCCAGGCGTTGCTCTGGGCAACCCGGGGTGCTGGTTCCCAGGCTCTCCTTCGCCCACTTGCAGAGGGGCAAGAAAAGGGCAAAAGTGAGCGGAGATCCTTGCGGAGGTCCCGGAAGGAGAGGACATCCCTTCAGGACGGGACTAGGTCCGGGAACGCACACACAGCGTGCGCCCTCCGTCGTGGGAGGATGAAACGACATCCCCGGCATGCCACCGTGCGGCCGGTCGCCCAGGGTGCAGATGTGGGTTCTTTGCTGTTGGGAAGACTCAATGGTGGCATGGGGTGGGCGTGGGGCGCTAGGGCGCTGGGCTGCCTCCGCAGAAAGGACCGTAGGACCCCGCCGCCATGTTCCCGGAGCCCCCAACCCCCGGGCCTCCTGCGTCCGACTCGCCTCCAGACTCAAGTCGCATCAGCCAGGGCCCAGGTGAGCCAGACCCGAGGCAGCAGCCAAGGGAAAGCCCGGCCAGGATTCCTGGGCGCGGGATTCGGACGGGCATACTGGGCTGGCGGGCTGGAAAATCTGGGTGGTATCGTGGTGGAATCTAAATGAAATCGAAAATGAACAGATTTGCCACAAAAATGAGAACTAGATCAAGGGGTGTGGAACAGATTGGAATCCTGGCTTGGTGAACTGTAAGGTCCACCTCTCCCCTTTTAAAGATAGAGAAACTGAGGCCCGATGAGGGGTTAAGGATTCTAAGAGCATCAGGACTTGAGCAGAAATTAGAATAGGGGTTGGAAGTACTAGGCAAGAAAAGCCAGATAGTGTCAGCCTGGATTAGGGTGTCAAATCACTTTATAGGTGAGATCAGTTGGAAGAAAAGCACGGGAGTACAACGGAATGGATATGGCTGGAGGGAAAACAAAGCCAGGATTCCAACTTCCACATGTCATCCAGACTGAACTACCCAGCTTGCTTCCTAAGGCCTCAATGTCTGTTGTGTCCATTCCCTCTGCAGTGCCCCCCTGGGCCCTGGCCACAATCGTCCTGGTCTCAGGCCTCCTCATCTTCAGCTGCTGTTTCTGTCTCTACCGGAAGCGTTGTCGGAGGCGGATGAGCAAGAAGAGCCAGGCCCAAGCCCAGGTCCATCTACAGGAAGTGAAGGAGTTGGGCCAGAGTTATATAGACAAGGTCTGGCCTGGCCCAGCCCCTCAGCCCTGCCCCTTTCTTTACCCCTGCTCTCCTCCATAGTCCAGCAACCTCAGTCCCTGCTCCCTTCCCCCCATGCCCACCTTATTTGCCCATCTTTCCTGTGTGTCTAGCCCCAAATTGGATCCTGGGGACCTGGAGATTGACCAGACCTACTCACTGTTCACAAGAACCTTCCAGCTTGGTGGAGAAGTCAGACATGCACGCAGACATTCACAATTCAGGGTTGTACATGGCATGTTAGTGGCAGTACAGGGCATATGGAGGTGCAGAGAAACTACCTGACGGTCTAGAGGGTCCCAGAGGCTTCCTGGAGGAGGTGACACATAGAGTTAACCAAGAATAGAGAGGATATTCTAGCTCAAAGGAAGCATATGTGCAGAGGCTTGGAATCCAGGTTCTGACATGTATTTGGAAAACAAAGAGTCATTTCCACACTGGCTGGGGCGTAGAACACAGATCCACTGTGCTCTAGAGTGAAGTGGCTAGAGAGCCAGCAGTGTCCATGTAATGAGGGTGGCTGGGAGCTGTGGAGAGTTTTGAGCAGGAGAAGACAGGTTCAGATGGGTGTTAGGATGAACACCCTGGAACTCATGTGGGGCACTGACCTGGGGCAAGGAGACCAGGGAGGAGGGCTCATGGCAGCCCTGAGAAGAGAAAGGAACCATGAGCTGGAAGAGGCCATTGGAGTGGAAAGTGAAAAGTTACAGGTTAAAGGACCTGAGTATTAGGTCTCTGAATGCAGAGTGAAATGATGCTCACCTGGAGCCAAGGAGCCCTGGGTTTCCAACCCAGAGAAACCAGCTGTGTGACCTTGGAAAATTCACTGTTCCTCTCTGAGCCTCAAGTTCATGGTTCATAACTAGTATTTCCCCTCCTTCCTTCTCAATAAATAGCTATTATAATTCTTACCCATAAGGGAGGCCCTTTAGGGTTCTGGTATCCAGTCTCCATCCCTACCCTTTAGCCAGTGACAGTCAAAGACCATCTGCATCAGAATCACCTTCGATACTTGTTGACATGTAAATTCTGGACCTTGCGCCAAACCTACTGAGTGAGAATCTCCGAAGTGAAGGCTTTTTACCACACTACTCACGGGAATTCTGATTTACATTGAATTTTGAAAATTGGTGACTTAGGTTAAGAAGCCTTCTGGTTTTCTTGTTCTTATTTAGAATGGAAAATACACAGTAAATATGCCATTTCTCCTCCATATTGTGCTGTGAAAAGATCATTAAGCAACATAGCAATTTGCACAACCGCCCCAATATATCCATCAGCTATGCAATAAAATCTCCTACCTCTATCCTGAAGGCCATGAGACACTATCGTGCTTGTTTTTCTAGTTTAGGCATGGTTACCTGTTACAACGTGTGTTCCTCAACCATAGCAGACATCACTAATCAAACATTGACATACTGTATATGTGTTGCTATGGCTATTCCCTGCCTCTGGCAGACATCACTAGTCAAACACTGACTCTCCTTAGCCTACGAGTGCTCAAGGTGTAGCTGAGGGGATGTATGAGTCTCCCTTGGCTTCTGGGTCTGGAGGATAACAGGAGGGAAGATTCACCAGCCCTTGCCCTACACCTCCCTAAGGTGCAGCCAGAAGTGGAGGAGCTGGAGCCGGCACTGTCCGGGCCTGGGCAGCAGGTGGCAGAGAAGCATGAGCTAGGACGACTGCAGTACTCACTGGATTACGATTTCCAGAGTGGCCAGGTGGGTGTGGACCATGGGGAGGTTTTGGCAGGGGGTGGAGGGGGAATCCCAGGAGGGTCCAGAAAAAAAGTTAAGTCTAGGGGCCCCTCATCACTGTACAGCTGCTGGTAGGCATCCTGCAAGCCAAGGGGTTGGCGGCTTTGGACTTGGGTGGCTCTTCAGACCCCTATGTGCGGGTTTACCTGCTGCCAGACAAGCGGAGGCGGCATGAGACCAAGGTACACCGGCAGACGCTGAACCCACACTTTGAGGAGAACTTTGCCTTCAAGGTAAGCACCTGGCCGCAGTGCCCCACACTTGGAAGCCTGTCCCCAGTCCCTAGAACACTGGGGACCAATCTATTCTGCTCTTTCTGGAGGTAGCCACAGCTCAAGTGGCAGCTACCAGCTCTGGGGACTATTCCACTGGCTCCTGGGTAGTCCCTTTGGGGCACTACAGACCCCTAGGCTGTTCCCTTGGTTCTTGGGTTGTTCCATTTGGGTTCCACGAACTGCCCCCCCAACTGTCCCCTGTGCCCCTCGCTGCCCCACTTGTCTCCTTTGCCCTGATGTGCGGTGCCCCGCTTCCTCTCTGATTGCCTTCTCTCCACCTTGTGCTCTCTGGGCGCACCCCCTCCAGGTTCCCTACGTGGAGCTGGGGGGCAGGGTACTGGTCATGGCAGTGTACGACTTCGACCGCTTCTCCCGCAATGATGCCATTGGGGAAGTGCGGGTCCCCATGAGCTCCGTGGACTTGGGGCGGCCAGTGCTGGCCTGGCGCGAGTTGCAGGCGGCTCCGCGGGAGGAGGTGAGCACACTTGGCCCCGCCCTCGCAACTGGGCCCGACGCCCCCCCACCGTTTCCAGATGTTCTACCTGCTGCAGGGGGGTACCCCCAAGGGCGCTCCTGATAGGTTGCCGCCTCCCCCCTCGGATCGTACCACTGGAGTCTTAGCTCTGGACCATTCCACTCCAGGACAAGGGGGAGCGATGTGCAGTGGGTACTCTAGAGATGGGTTCCTCTCTGTCTTTTATCAGGATAAGCTGGGAGACATCTGCTTCTCCCTCCGCTATGTTCCCACTGCCGGGAAGCTCACGGTCATCGTCCTGGAGGCTAAAAACCTGAAGAAGATGGACGTTGGAGGGCTTTCAGGTGTGTGGGCAAGGAGGGGGCAGGGGAGTGCTCTGGCTGAGGTTGACAGTTTCTCCGCTGGAGGGTCCCTAGGGGAGAGGAGAGGGAAGTTCAGGCTACAATGAGAGGATGTAGATTCAATTCGGGCACAGACAGAAGAGACCTGAGGGGTGCATGGGGTATCTATTCCAAAGAAGAGTCTCATGCCATCCCCTGTATCTGACACCCTTGGACTCAGCAGCGGAGGGACTGAGACTCGTGCTTCCTCTCTCCAGATCCATATGTCAAGGTCCACCTGCTGCAGGGTGGCAAAAAGGTGCGGAAGAAGAAAACGACCATCAAGAAGAACACCCTGAACCCCTATTACAACGAGGCCTTCAGCTTCGAGGTGCCCTGTGACCAAGTCCAGGTGAGTTCAGATCAGGTCCAGGTCCAGATATTCCCTCCTCTTGAGCCCCAGGCCCCTAGAAACCCCCATTGCTAGGGGAAAGAGACTCCTTAGCTATCCCATGAAGCCAGGGCCTGGGTTCTGAGCTTGTGTTTTCATTTTCACTCTATGAGAACCAGGTGGCCCCAAGTGGGACCTAGATGCCGCCCCCCCCATCCCCCACCCCCCGCCAGGAGCCATGGCTACTTAAAAAAAAGAGACTTCCCTACAGCCCTTTAGGGGCAGGCCCCTCCAGCCACCTAAGAGTCCTGGAGGTTGGCCCCACTTAGGAGGCTGCTTCCTAAGAAGGCCCCTAACCATCCTTTGCAAACGGGGTCCTGAGGGTTTCTTGCCTGTGGAATCTGATCCTGCAGAAAGAAATATTTCAGAGCATCCCCAGCCCCTTCCGGTGCCTCCACCCCCAACTCCCCTTATTCCTCTTCCTCCCCTGCCCACCCAGAATGTCCAGGTGGAGCTGACCGTGTTGGACTACGATAAGCTGGGAAAGAATGAGGCCATTGGGAGGGTTGCTGTAGGGGCAGCGGCTGGTGGGGCTGGCCTGCGGCACTGGGCAGATATGCTGGCCAACCCCCGACGGCCCATTGCCCAGTGGCACTCATTGCGGCCCCCTGACCGGGTGAGGCCACTGCCTGCGCCTTGACCCCACCTTCAAGCCCCTGACCCCAGACTCCTGGCCAAAGCCACGCTCAGGCCTACCTTTAAGCCTCCTCTGACTGCTAGCTCCCACCCCCCCAGTCATCTGACCTGTTCCTGCCTTCTCACCCCCATTATGCCAATCATGATAACTTGCCAACTCTCCCACAGCACATACCTAGCAACCCCAGGGACTTCTGTGGGGAGGGGAGCAGTTTGGTTCTCCACCTACCCACCCACCCACCTATGGTCCGACCCTCTGCTTTGACGATAGTGATCCCATCCTGCTGTCTCCTTCACTCTACACAGGACCTCCCACTCCTGTCCCAACCTAATTCCTGAACTCCCCCTGGGGCCAAATAAATACTCAGCAACTTTGGTGGCCTGTGTGGGTGCTTATTGTTGGGGATGGGGAGGGGTGGGGGCAGGGGCCCAAGAGGGAGCCTCACCTCCAGGAGTGGGATCACATGCGTGGGATTAGGGCTGCCTATCCTGGCAACACACTGAGGGAAACTCACCCATGCACACACCCATCCAGCCTCTCACCCACTTGCTCATCTATTCATTCCTTCATTTATTCATTCACTTGCCCCTCTGAGTGCTGTGAGGAGTCAATGAAAATTCACTTACTCATTTGTGAGTTTATCATGACTTTTCCAAGGTTGTGTAGCTGGGCGAGGGGAAGAGGCAGAGAGCCAAGGGTCTTTGGGTACTGCTTTCTGTGCTGGATGCTAGAACTGATCTGGAGATGTGTCTCACTCAAGTCCCTGCTCTTGTGGAATTCAGGTTGTCACCTGGCCAAGACCTCTCAGCAGCAAGTGACAGGGCAAGATGTAAACTCAGGCATGTCTGACACCAAAAGCCACGTTATCAAGAATCTTGCTGTCTGGTTGCCCCAATATGAAGTATTGGGAATCACAGAGTAGACAGCTGTGGCCATTTGGCTGGGGAGGTAGGAGCAGAACTCAGAGGATGATTCCCAGCTGGGGATTGGAAGGATGAACTGATTTTTTTAGAGGGAGAATGGGGAGGATGTTAGCAGGAACAATGTAGAAAATACACACCTGCAGACAAGAGAGGACTTGCTTGCTTCTCGTGTGTGCTGTTATGAAGTTTCTGAAACCCTGGTGTGTGGTTTGCCCATTTATGTGGTGCAAATACTCTCACTTTGGTTGATTTCAAGCCAGGAATGTGAAATCACTGAATATGGAGTTGGGAAGAGATGTCTACTAGTGCACCAACATTAAATATTTCTCAGGGTCAGGATGAGGGTCCCCAAATTTAAGGCAAAGCCAAGGCCCCCTCCTGCCACCCCTTCCCCTCGCCAAAAAGGAAACATTCATTAATCAAGATAAATAGTATTTTAGTGCAATGTTTTTAAAAATAAAAATACAGAAAAAAAAACCCACAATGAACAAAATGTGAACATTTTAAAGACAGGATCTGACCCTACGCTTGGACCACTGTGCCTCATCCTAATCCTGGCCCTAGTTCTAATAAAACTTCATGTGTAGACAGTCTGTGGTTGCAATTTACCAATTTGATGTTTTTAAAAAAACCATTGCATTAAAATAGTATTTTCTTCATATAGATACAATAGATGTAAATAACCATAAGACCATCAAAAATAGTAAAATATAGTAAAATAAGAAGTATGAGTTTCAAGTATGTATTATCTTTATTTTAATGCAATGTATTTAATTGGAACTTAATTTTCAGTAGTTAATTTAGTAAGAAAATTCATTTTTAGTAATGACTGAGTATAATAGCCAGGTCACAAAATTCCTGATAATTTAACAACCAGGGGCCAGTGCTGGTGGGCCCCAGGGTTTCCCTGCGTTTCCCACCTGGTGAGAAGTCCTGTGTGGTAGCGTCAGAGTATGAGAGATAAAGGGACACAGAGATCTATTGTTTAAGGTCTAGGCCATCTCACTTAATTTGGATTAATCAAAATTCTTTTCAGTTCTAGTTTTGAATCAGCCCAGACCTTCCTCATCCCAGAAATTTGGACTTCCCCCGACTCCTCCCCAATCTCTAACGACCCCGCCCCTTCTCGTCCAGCGCCGTCGTCATGACAACCGCGTCCACGCGTCTGACTCTGACACGTTCCCAATTGGCCAAAAGTTCGAAGCAGGCGGGTCCCTCTTGCTCTCGTTGGTTAGTTTATCATGGGCAAATTCTCACTGGCTGGTTCATCGAAGAGGGCGGGAGCTATAAGCCGTAGTTGTGGAGGGGCGCGGAATCGCAGCGCAGCACCTCGCAAGGAGAAGGGGTCCGCCACAGGATATCTGGAAGGATAGAGGTGAGGAGGGTGTCACCTGGAGGAAAGAGGCGAGAAATCCGGGACGGTGAGAGGGGAATGGGTGGTAGACACAGAGACGATGTTCGCGGATTCCTTGGATGTCTGTCCCGCAGGGCGATGACCACACCAGCAGGCTCTGGCACGGGCTTCGGCTCCGTGTCCTGGTGGGGCCTGTCCCCAGCGTTGGACCTGCAGGCCGAGAGTGAGTCCCCCAGTCCAGGACCTCATCTGTCACACAGGCTGCCTTAACGTTCTCTGAGGCTCCAACGGCAGGGGGCGTCCCCGGGTGAAACTTCCCAGGTGGTCTCTCTGCAGACTACGAGTCCCAGAATGCTTAGAGGCACAGTTCCCTTCCAAACCTAGGCCAGAGTTGTAAATCCTGCTGGGAGTCGTAGTTCATCGTGTTGGGGCGGCTGCCGGGGGCGCTCTCCAGGCTAATCCCGAGCCCGCTGTCGCCTTGCCAGGTCCTCTTGTGGACCCAGACTCGCAGGCCGATACAGAGCACGGAACCCCACAGCTAGATGTGCTGCTGCTGGGCTCCGTGGATGGGCGGCACCTGCTGCGGACCCTGGCCCGCGCGGCACTCTGGCCTCGCAGAAGGTTCCAAGTGAGCTAGGATTCTGGGTCCTGTGGAAAGAGGGGGCTGAGGTCTCTCACGCCTGGGTTCCCCAGGAGCCAGAGACACAGATCTCAGAATCATTCTACCCTGTCCATCCTTCCAGTTCTACGTGCTGGAGAATAATCTGGAAGCTGTGGCCCGACACATGCTGGTCTTCAGCCTAGTCCTGGAGAACCCTGCGAAGATGGGGCTGCAAGGTCAGTTGCAAGGACCTGGGCATTTTGACCCCCAGTCCCTCTCCCCTCCCTGCAGGAATTCTGGCATTTCGATGATACAGTTAAACATTTTAGACATTGTTCCCCATTTCATCACTTGCTCACTCGTTTGAGAGAATTTTGGGGAAAAAAATCCACAATAAACTTTCAGGTGTTCAAAACCTCCTACAGTGAGGTAAGTCCAGATGAGATTAGGAAACTTCCTGAGAGCTAATGAGTCCCCAGATGTGGAGAGAGTTTGGCTGAGTGGAGCTCAGTCCTTCCCAGGCCTCTTTCAGTGAGAGGTGTGAATCACAGGGTGTCAGCCTGGAGGAGGCAGCCTTGGAAGTGAGACTAAAAGAAGGAGAGAGAGGAGAGTTTGGGCAGGAAGGCAGAAAGTGATTATTTCTCAGTAACAACAACTTCAGCTCAGTAACTAGAGCAAAGTCTGGACTCAGGCTCTGTTCAAATTCTGGTTCTGCTTGCTGTGTGACCTTGGGCTAGCGTCAGCCCCTTTCTGGACCTCAGTTTCTACATTTATAAGATAGGAAATCTAAAAGCTTTTGCCCCACAGTGTACTTTTGAGGATTCAATGAAAACAAACAAACAAACAAACAAACAAACCATATAGCTCCTGGCTATACAGATAGAGTCAGTGCATCTTAGTGATTATTGTTGCGATTATGAATGGTAGCTGTCAGCAGTAGCCCGGGATCTTCGTAATACACTGCACACACTTCACAGTGTACTGTGTATAAAGTTCTTAAACAACTAGAACTAAACTAATCTTATCTACACCTAACCAAAGGTATAGAGGTCTCTTGATAAGGTTCTTAAATAATCAAAATGAAACCATTTATATATGGATATATAAATTTACTGACATAAATATATGTATATACAACTAAAAGTATATAGTTATCTCAGATTCTTAATTACAATGAAACAACTTATATTGTAAAATTTTAACATACATATTATCTCCATCTCCCTCTGTAACCTTTATTTTTTAAGGCAAGGAAAACAAACATGAAATACAGGTTTGGGGTTATCTAGGGAGGGGGAACAGATAAGGAGATCTAGAGGTGTAAGTCATTCTTCACATTCTAGCTGTTGGGGTGGGTGGGAAGTTTGCCAGGGTCTGTTGTACTCATCATATGACTAGGAAATAAGATTCTATAAGGATGGTCTGCGTCATACAGAAGGTGCTGTTCTATAAAGCTAATTATAGCTTTAAGACACGGGTCTTATTTCTGGACTCACACCATCCTCCCCGCACCACTTTTCTCCGTCCTCCCGCAGAGAAAAGCGAGACCTTCCTGGAAGTGTGGGGGAACACGCTACTGCGCCCCCCGGTGGCCGCCTTCGTGCGTGCTCAGGCTGACCGCCTGGCACACTTGGTCCCAGAGCCTGACCGCATGGCGGAGCAGCTGCCCTGGCTCCGCCTGGGCACCCTGAAGGTGCCGCTGCCTGGCCTCGTCCGTCACCGCCTGGGATCCGGGTGGCCACGAAAAGAATGGAGATGGGCGGCCCCAAAGGATTTGCGGTGATGGAGCGGGATGGGGGCTCGGGAGTTCGACCCGTAGCTCCGCGGCTTGTGCTGTGGAATTTGGTCTAGGGGGTGGCTTCTACTTTCTGAGCCTCATTTTTTTCATTTGAGAAACGGGAGAATCGTGCCCTGGGGTGGAAAGGAAGGTCAAACAGGAGAGGCCGCTCTCCCTGCAGCCTCTCTCCTTCGCTCTTTCCCCACGCGTGCCGGCCGTGCAGTTCCGAGAGCGGGATGCCCTGGAGGCCGTGTTCCGCTTCTGGGCTGGCGGGGAGAAGGGGCCCGAGTCCTTCCCCATTCGCTGTCTCTGGGACACGAGGCTGCGCCACTACCTGGGTTCCCGCTACGACGCCCGGCGCGGTGTCAGCGACTGGGACCTACACATGAAGTTGCATGACCGCGGGGTGAGGGGTCTGGGGTCCCCAAGTCCTGGGTGTGAAAGAGGAGGGACCCGAAGCCCGGACTCCTGGGTCTTTGGGAGGAGAGCCTGGGGCCCACACACCGGATTCGCTGAGGCCCCTCTTCTTCCCTCCCCTTTCCTCAGGCCCGAGTCATCCACATCCACGAGTTCCGGCGCTGGAGGGACACAGGCATTGCCTTTGAACTCAGAGACTCCAGTGCCTACCATGTGCCCAATCGGACCCTGGCGTCGGGTCATCTCATGAGCCACGTGCGTGCCCACTCCCTGCCCTGGCCCGCTCCTTCTTTTGGAGGACCTAGGAGCCGAAATCCCCAACATCGACCTCACCCACCTTCTTTCTCCCTAATTTCCCAGCGCGGGGAGCGTGTGGCAGTGCGAGGGTACTGGGGAGACATCGCTACGGGGCCCTTCGTGGCCTTTGGAATCGAAGCTGACGACGAGAGCCTCCTGCGGACTAGCAACGGGAAGCCGATCAAGGTGTGCAGCACTAGGTGCTGGTGCCGGGGAGGTGTTTGCGAGCCCCACCCCTTGCATCCAGGCCCCGCCCACAAAGCTCTGGGCTCCGCCTCCTTGGGCTACATCTCCTTCCCTCTTTGCTTACTAAAACAGCCCGGAGAACCCAAGCTCGTCCTGCAGATGCTAACTCTGGGGGTGGAGTGGTCGGAGGGTGGCATACTGTAAGCCCTGCCCTCGCTGTCCTATCTGAGCTTCTGGCCACGCCTATTCTCCCCCACAGACAGCCGGCGAGATCACACAGCACAATGTGACAGAGCTGTTCAGAGCGATGGCGGCCTGGGAGTGTGGGAAAGTTGCGCAGCAAGACCCCGTGGAGGTGCTGGGCCAAGCGGATGGAACCCAGGAGCCTGGTAATCGGTGGACTCAGCTCTTCCCCTGAGATGGGAGGCGGCTCAGATGATAAAGTGGATACATCATCCTTCCCGAGCGAGTGGGACCCGGGCCCCCTTTTGGAGCTTCAGGCTCCAGGGCTTTCAAGGGCTAGCGTGGACAGATATGGTTCCCAATGCTTGGACAAGCGAGTGCCCCTTTCTGACAGTCCATCCCTTTTCTTTTCTTTTTTTTAGGCAAGGCAACCCTTGGTTGACCTCACAGATTGCAAGGACCTTGTCAGCTTAACAATCTTTTATTTATTTATTTATTTATTTATTTATTTATTTATTTATTTATTTATTTATTTAATTTCTTATGCCTACAGCACTTGGTCTTCCTAGGTGATCTCCCATCCAAGTACTAACCAGGCCCTACCCTGCTTAGCATCCAAGATTAGAAGGGATAGGGCTTGTTCAGGGTAGCATGGCTGTAGACCGTTTTCTCCTCTTTGTATTTCTCTCCCTTTTCTAAATCCTGACACCATTTTTAGCATTCTGAATTCCAGTAGTAGATTCTACGCCTTCCTATAGAAGTTTAAGGGGCTGAGAATATTGTAAGGAGGCGCTGGTCTCTCCCAGCTCACCTTTGGAGAGAACCCCCCCCCCAATCTGGTCATGCTCCTTCTAACCATTCCCCAACCTGGCCCTCCCAGTTGCCTGGACACCCTATGTGACCGGAGTCAACATTCCAAAATTTCCCACGAATCCACCCAAGAGAAAGGATGAAAAAGATATTCAAGACATCCAAGCTTTGTGTGTCTGCCTAACTGCCAGTCTTCTCCAGCAGCCCCCAGCCCGGAATCCTTCACTGTCCACTTCCTGCCCCTCGGCTCTGCTCAGACCCTCCACCACAAGAGCTGCTACAAGGGACGGTTCCATCTTCTCTACATGGCCTGTGGGTAAGAGGGCCTGGGGTTGTCCAGGCTTCCATCTCCCAGCCCCTCCTCCTTCAGACCCAGAGTCCAGGCCCCAGGCCCTCCTCCCTCAAGACCTGAAAGTCTGGCCTCAGCCCTCTCCGTTTCTCTACACAGGATGGTCCATCTTCTCAGCCCTGAGCTCGGGGCCTGTGTAGCCCCTGGAGGACGCTTGATTGTGGAATTAGCCCGGTGAGCCAGCAGTGTGAAGGGCAGGGAACCAGGCTGGGGCCCGAAAGCCAGGTCCCTTAACACACTGCCTCTGGATTTCAGGTACCTGGTGGACCTGCGGCATGAGCAGCTTCAGGGGTTTACCACCCGGGTTGCGGAGCTAGCTCAGGCAGCTGGATTTGCCCCAGAGCCCGGGGCCAGGCCCTCAGAGACCTTCGCGCGCTTCTACAGGTCAGAAGACTCTGCTACTGACTGCATTAACCCAGCAGTGGAGTCCAGGCCTTCAGCCCCTGAAGTCCTGGCTCCACACCCTGAAGTGCTGGATCAGCCCCCTGAAGTCCTGGACCCATCCCCTGAGGCAATGAACCCGCCCTCTGAGGACCTGATGCAGTCCCTCCAAGGCTGAACCCCACCCTCTGAACCTCTCCAATTGCCCTCAGAGTCTTGAGGTTAACTCTCTGAGGCTTTAGCTCCAACCCAAAACCAAGAGAGCCTGACTAGATCCCCAGAAACCAAGTCCCCATCTCTAACTTCTAAAGTCAGGTCCTGGAATTAGAGCTTGCCTCCAGAACACTCAGTTATA
Organism: Pteropus medius; assembly: GCF_902729225.1. Taxonomy (NCBI): domain Eukaryota; kingdom Metazoa; phylum Chordata; class Mammalia; order Chiroptera; family Pteropodidae; genus Pteropus; species Pteropus medius. The sequence continues at coordinate 1,401,644 of NW_024355109.1, forward strand.
CCTTTATAGGTTTCACTCCACCCCAGAGGTTGCTGGAATTTCAGATTCTATTCCTGGGATTCTATGTTCTATTCCTAGAATTTAAGATTGTTCTCTCAGAGTTCTACACTCCACCCCCAGAGACTCTAAACACAGCCTAGAGATTGGGCCTTGGGTCTCCGACCATCTACGTTGTCCCCAGGTGTCCCATTCCTAACTGGGGATTGGGATGTCTCCTCTCCTGGAGCTGATCTTTACCCACGTGGTCCAAGTAAAGAGAGCCTGGTCTTCTTCTCCATGTGTCTGTGTGTCTTTCCTGTCCTCTGTCTCCAGGGCTGGGGCAGGGGAGGGGCCAGAAGTGGTCAAGAGAAGAGAGCCAAGATCCAATTTCTGGGTTTCCAAGTGGACTCGGAGTGGATTTCCTGGTGCTGTCGCCTGAGTCCCTGGGCATCCCACACCTCAAATCAACAAAATGTGTCTATTGCCATGCCACCCTGAACAAGCCCGATCCAGTCTGATCTCAGGAAGCTAAGCAGGGTCAGGCCTGGATAGTACTTGGATAAGAGACCACCTAGGAAGACCAGGTGCTATAGGTGTAAAAAAAAATAAATAAATAAGGGATCGTAAGCTGACAAGGTCCTTGCAATCTGTGAGGTCAACCAAGGGTTGCCTCGCCTAAAAAAATAAAATTTTATTGAGTAGTTAGCAGGTTTGGGGCACTGAGGCTGACCATAAGATGAATAAGAAAGACAAAGCTCCAGTTCCCCCAGACTGCAGTTTAATGCAGGGTTGGGGCCTGGACTCCTGAGTCTGAGGGAGGACCACCTAAAGGTCTGGACTCCTGGGTCAGAGCGAAGGGACCAGATTCCTAGGCTGCCAATGTGGATGGTTGATCCAGCTGGAGCACGGCCCACTCCACCCCTCACGCGCCCCGTTATCTCTCATCCTGGGCAGGGAAAGGAGGGGGCAGCAGTATATTTAGTCTCTGCCCTTGCCCTTTATCAGTGTCCTCGGCAAGGCTTGAGCAGCCTGGACGAGACCGAAGTCCCAGGGGTCTTCAAGGTCATCCCGGACACTCCCTCACTGACCCTCCAAGAGCCTCTTGCCCCTTCTCTGCCTCCTGTAACTCCTGGCAGGAGTATCAGCATGGCGGACGAGTGAGTGAAGCTAGTAACTTGGTCTCCTGAGGCCTGAGGCAGTGGGAGGTGGGGCGATTTTCTAGGTTCCTGGTAGAGGTGAGAGCTGCGAGGCGGCACCCATGGTCTGAGAAGGGAGATGGGAACAGGACTTCTGAGAAACGGAATGGGCTTTAAGTTTGGGAATCAGACTCCTAGGACCCGAGACGCGGGACCTAGATCTCCTGGTCAGAGGAGGATCTGGGGTCCCTTAGGAGACGGACTGGACAGGACACAGGCACAGCATTAATCCTCTTTCCTGGTTTCTCTCCCTCCAGGAGCAGCGATGCGGTGAGAGCGCGCGTGGGCCGGCCCCTCCGGGCCGGGGAGGGCGCTGTAGGGAGGGCTCTGAGGCGGGAGGCTGGAGCCCTAGGAGAAGCCTGGAGAGGGGCTGAGGGTCCAGGTGGTAACGCGGCTTCATTCCCCAACCCAGGCCGGGGACCCGCGCCCCGCGTCTGCTCCGGTCCGCCGCCGCTCCTCTGTCAACTACCGCGCCTACGCCACGGAACCTCACGCCAAGGTGAGGGCGGGGCCGGAGTGGGGGGGGGCCTCGTAGGGGTCCAAATTCCTGCTCTGGTGGGGGTGGGACAGGGTCCTCAATGGAAGTGGGACTACCGTCATGGGCAGAGCCCTAGGGGATGAGGGGCATCAGGGGCGGAGTTCTGCACGAGGCAGGGCAAGGATTGGTCAGAGATGCCTATGGGCAGAATCCTGTTGCCCGTGAGAACTGCTATTGCTAAGGGGATAGTGAGTCCAGATGGTGGATGGTGCTGGGTAGCGTAGCCTCGGTATACCAGGGGCTCGAGTTGAAGGCGGGCCCAAATCTGGACCTGACTTGAGGGGGCGGGTTCTGAAGCCCTTCCCACCGCCCACCTTCGGATCGCCCCTGATCTTTCCTCTCTCCATTTCACCCCGGCAGAAAAAGTCTAAGATCTCCGCCTCGAGAAAACTGCAGCTGAAGGTGTGGACCGGCCTGGAGAAGGGGCCTAGGTGTTCTGAGGGGCGGAGCTTGAAACTCAGAGCGGGGCTTCGGATCGTCCTGGGTGGGCAAGGCTTAGAGTGGTGTGTGTTGGGGCGTGGCTTTGCAGCGAGGAGGCCCCGCTATGGTAGGAATGATGGACGTTGAGGGGGCGAGTCTCTGGAAGACTGAAGACTTGGTCTGGGATTAGAGGGAGCGCCGGGCTGAGGTGGCCTCCTTGCGCGGTCTGCACCATGCTCACCCATCCATTGGGTGGGCTGCTGTCCTGGCGTCCTATCCGCAGACCCTGATGCTGCAGATAGCGAAGCAGGAGCTGGAGCGGGAGGCGGAAGAGCGGCGTGGAGAGAAGGGTCGCGCTCTGAGCACGCGGTGCCAGCCTCTGGAGTTGGCTGGGCTGAGCTTCGAGGAGCTGCAGGTACCGACTCCAATCAGGGACTCCCATCCAGCCTGGGGTCCGAGGCTCCCAGCATCCCGTCCTGCATCCTTGGGGCTCCGATACAGTCAATACCCATCCTCTTCTGCTAGGGACCTTGGAATCCAACCTCCCAATTCTTACCCTCATGAGTTCAGAAATATGGCCTGTAGCTGCCTACAGTCTCAAAACCCAGAGGTCGGTTCCATCAGCTCTAATTCTGTCATAGTCTCAGGACTCCTGGCTCTGGAGTTCTGTTTTGTTCGCAGTTCCCCAGAGTCCTGCTTCAATCTGTTCCTTCAGTACCAGAGGCCCAGGTCCCCAGTTCTCTTCTCCCTCAGACCCAGGAGTCCAGGTCCCCAGCTTCTCTTCCCTTAGACCTAGGAGTCCAGGCCCTGAACCTATCCTCCCTCAGACCCTGGAGTCCAGGCCCCCAGACTTAACCCAACAACACATCCCACTTTCCTCTATCAGGACTTGTGCCGACAGCTCCACGCCCGTGTGGACAAGGTGGATGAGGAGAGATATGATGTGGAGGCAAAAGTCACCAAGAACATCACAGAGGTGGGAGGCAGTCTGGTCCCTTCAGGGTAGGGTGCAATGCCTGGGGCTGTTGTCTCAGCCTGACTCATTACAGCTACTTGTGGTTGAGGACACTAGGAGACCCAGGACAACTCCGTGAGTGGCAAGGAGGGGGCAGAAGGATGACTACACTATGGCCAGGCAGAGGGGGCAGCACATGCAAAAGCCAGGGATTGGGACAGCAGAAAATATGTTTGTGAAGATATGTGGCTGGAGCATTGAGTGTTGGTAAATGAGCTCAGGCATAGATAGGGAACCGTGAGACATAGGTAGCTGGATGGGGACGTGCTGGTGGTTTTCAGAGGGATGAGGCTGGGGCAGATTGGACAGGATGTCTAGTTCCGGGATGAGGAACTTACATTTTGTTCTGAAGGTGGTGGGAGCCTGAGCTAGGGAGACCCTGGATGAGGCCTGGAGGGTGGAAGGAGAAGTGGAGGGAGGGGTCTCTACCTCCCCTTATGGCTGCCCACAGATCGCAGATCTGACCCAGAAAATCTTTGATCTTCGGGGCAAGTTCAAGCGGCCCACCCTGCGGAGGGTGCGGATCTCTGCGGATGCCATGATGCAGGCGCTGCTGGGAACCAGGGCTAAGGAGTCCTTAGACCTGCGGGCCCACCTCAAGCAGGTGAAGAAGGAGGACACGGAGAAGGTGAGTGTCACTAGGGACAGGAAAGGGGATGCTTAGAGGAGAGGGTGTAGGGGCAACAATCCCATTATGAGGGCAGATAGAGCTTGGAGTTGTGGGGAGCAGTATCTGGTAAGTGGTCCTCAACAGGAAGTATAGGAGGGGCCCAGGAAATGCAAGAGGGAGACAGGGAGTGCAGGAGGGAGACAGGAAATGTATGTGGGAGACAGGAAGTGCAGGAGTAGGGAGATAAGAAGTTTATGGGGCAAACTTGATGAGAGGACAAGAAGTATTCCAGATCCAGATCCTTGGGTAGGTGTCCAGAACACAGCATCCTGCAGGTTGGAGGGCAGGCGGGGGATATTTGAGAGGCCATAGACCAGGAAGACACCTTGACCTCTGACTCTATCTCCCCAGGAAAACCGGGAGGTGGGAGACTGGCGCAAGAACATCGACGCACTGAGTGGAATGGAGGGCCGCAAGAAAAAGTTTGAGGGCTGAGCTTCCTGCCCCTGCCCTGGCCCTGGGGATGGCCCTGAGGAATAAAGCTTCTCTCTGAGCTGGGAGTGGCTGTGTGTGTCTACTGGGGTAGGGGAGGCTCCCGGAAGCCATGCTCCACATCAAGAACAGAGCTGGGTCTCCAATACGGGACATTCTGAACTTCTCTGCACCTCATGAGGGACACAGATAGGGAGAGGAAGGCTCAAAGAGACACACAGAGACTAAAGGAGAGAAAAAAAGATGGATTCATGGGAAGAAGGGCAAAGAAAGGGAAAACAGAGAGAGAAATACATACAGTGAGACACAAAGACAACGGAGCCCTGGAAGAGACAGTAATGAAGACCCATGAAGGCAGAACTGTAGAGACATAAAGAGAGACACCAGAAAGAGCAAGAAAGGCAGAGACATGGACACAGACCCAGAGAGACAGAAACGGGGTCGTAGACATTCATGGAGAGACCTGGAGACACAGACACAGAGAGGCAGATACTAGGGACACTCACAGAAATGCAGAGACAAAAATGTGCGGAGAGGGAGAGAGTCAAAGTGAAGAACACTGAGAGACAGAGATGCAGAGAGCCCAAGAAAGAGACCCAGAGAGAACCCTCCGAAAAATGCATAGAAACAGAAATAGAAATTGGCAGACGGTAAGAGACAGAGACAGTGAGACAGAGACACCAAGAGGCTCAGAGGGGTGAGGAGTCCTGTTCTCCAGGGCCGGCTCCCTTAGAGGTCAGTGTCATGGCTTGGCAGGGAAGGAGGAAGAGGAATACCAAAAAAGGTCCCTGTCAGATGGAGGTGGGGGTGGTGAGGTCGTGCAGGCCTGACGCCCCACCCTCTCTCCTCCTCTGGTGCACACCTGCTTCCCTGCTTTAGCGCCTGTTGTCACCAGGGTGGAATCCTGGTGGCAGACAAAGGAGTGGGGGTGGGGGTAGGGAGGGGGAGACAGAAAGATGGACAGAGACAGACGCAGAGACACTCAGATGAAGAGTCAGAGAGAAAGGAGAGACAGAGACAGAAACAGGGTATGAGAGATGGACATCCAGAAAGACACAGAAAAGGGGACCAGAGCCTTGGAAAGAGAAAAAAACAACCCAAGGATTGCTGTGTGCTGAGCTCAGGGGGTCAAAGCACTGAGTGCTGTGTGCTGTAGGTTGGGGACCATGGAGTGCTTAGAGCCATCCAGGGTCCATGGGAGGTGCTGAGGGGGTGGAGGAGGGGTCTCAGAGCAGCCAGGAGGCGCCTGGATCCTGAACCTGGAGCCAGAGTGGGGGCAAGGGAGCCTCTGCGCCTGGCTAGTATTTGGGGAAAGGAATTCTCTCCCCCTCCCGCTCCCTCGGGGTGGGGCGGGGCTGAACTACAGTATAAACCCAGGGTGCTTCAGCCTCCCAGCAAGGCTCGGCTTCTGCCCTGCGGTTTAGTGCCTCTGCAGACCCAGACTTAGGTAACTGTATGGCCAAGCTGCCCTGCACCCCGAAATGCTCCAGTGGGAGGGTAGAGGAGAGGAGGAGGAATATTGTGTGAAGAGGGATGGAGGCGGAGGGGAACAGATGTGGACATCTGGGAATTTGGGAGACCAAGGCCTTAGAGGGATTGAGGATGGAAGGGAAACTTAGATTTTGGGGGTTACAGAATCGGGATTTGCTGGGATTTGGGTGTCCCAGAGGTCTCAGAGTCAAGGAATCTCAGAAATTGGGGGTATCCGGGCTTGGATGTCAGTCTAGGTTTCAGGATCTGGCGTTCTAGGAATTGAGGTCTCAGGATCTGCAGTCCTCGGATTGCAGGTGTCGGATCTCATAGTGCCATAATTCAGTGGTCTCATGAATTGGGCCTCTGAGTCTGGGCATCCTGATTTTGGGGGTCTCATGATCTTGAGGTTTCAGAATTTAGGAGGGGTCAAGAACTGGGGTCTTAGTGGAGTCTCAATCTGGAGATATGAGGACTTGCTGGAGCATCATAAATTGGGGGTCTCAGGATCTGTGGGTATCCAGATTTTGGGGGAGTCACATGACACGTTGGGGCCTGGGAGTGTCAAATATTGGGGGCTCTAAATATTGTGGGGTCAGGATGAGGTCTGTGGACAGACCCTGCTCCTGCTCCTGCTCCTGTGGGTGACGGTGAAAGGAGACAAGTGGGGAGATAACCAGCCAAAGGCTGAGGGCAGCATCTGTGGTGGGAGAGGGGACCGGGTGTGACTGAATCCTCCAGAAGCCCCCACTCCCCCGAATCCCTTTTTAGGATGTGTCCTCTATTTCACATTTATAACATCCCCCCAAAATAGCCCCTGGGGGTGGGGCAGCTATTGTCTTCAGGCCACTGTCCCTTCCCAAATACCTTCTCCTAATCCCAACTCAGATCGGGTTCCCATGGACCTGTCATAAGACAAAAGAAGACAGCTGGGAGCGGGGGCACGAGCTGCACCTTTGGGGCTGTGCCCTGAATACACCTCCCAAAGCTCTACCCTCACATGGTTTAGGAATCAGCTTCCAGCCCCTCCTCCCTCAGACCCAGGAGTCTAGACCCCCAGACCCTCCTGCCTCAGACCTGGGAGTCCAGACCCCCAGCCCCTCCTCCTTCGGGACCCCACCCCACTCCGCCTGTTCTCTGTGGTCTTTAGGTCGTACCAGGATGTCGGATACCGAAGAACAGGAATATGAGGAGTGAGTGATGCTGGCGGGAGGACTGAAGCCCTGGAGAGGTGGGGACACTCCACCCTCCAACATGTCTAACTCTCCCCTCTGTCTTTCCCTCGCACCTGTCCTCAGGGAGCAGCCAGAAGGTGAGTGGAGAGTATGCTGGCCTGGGGGGCTTGGGGACACTATTCGGATCTCAGCCAATGGGAGGTGAGGAGAGGTGTGGCGCCCTCCTGGGAAGGCTCCTGGGAAGGGGCCAGTGCAGAGAAGCGGGTGAGCCTATCCTGCCCAGACGCCCCCACCCCTGGTTTTTCTGTTCAGTCTCCCTACGGTCAGTGAAAAAAGCTCATTGTACACACGTGCAGCTGAGACCCAGGAGGTCCCTAGCCCAGCAGAGACTCGTACTGGGTCCCCAGTCCCCGTCTCTCCCACCCCCCCCTTCCCGGCTCCTGACGTCCCCTCTCCTCTGTCCTACCCCTTCCAGAAGAGGAGGCTGCTGAGGAGGACGGCGAGGCCCTGGACTCCGCAGGTCTGGAGTTGGACGCGGGGGTCCGGCCGGGGGCTGGGTGGAGTGAGGACGCTTGTCCAGGGGTGGAGACGGCGGTGGGGGTATGGGGGCTCCGAGGGTTTCTGCTTCAGTTCCTTTAACAGCCTGTCCCCTCTTTCCCTTCTCTCTCCTCCGGCATCTGGGTGTGGCCGCTCCCCCACCCCCAAACCCTGCTCCCCAAATCCTCGCTTCGCCCCTGCCTCTCCCCAGCCCCCGAGGAGCCGGAGCCGGTGGCAGAGCGAGGTAACCGCAGCTGCTTCGCTTCCCTAGGACGATTTCGGGGCCCGGGAGCCCCCAGATAACTTCAGGACTCAGACCTCCACGAGGGCTCCCTCTCGCCCCCCTAACCCGCCCCAGGCCGGGTCCTTTAAGATCCGAAGAGCCCGCGCGCCCTCTTGTGGCCATGAAAGGAAATCGCCTCGCAGCGGCTTTAACCCTTTCCTTTCGTTCTTAAAGGGACCGACACCCAAGGCTTCTTCCCCAGCCTGGAGAAATACTTACGGAAGGGTTGGGTGTTTGCGGAGAGGCGCCCTCCGCCCCCATCTTCACTCCCAACCCTGTCTGTTATTTTTCTCCTCCATATACATTCAAAGGTTGGGGCCTGGATTGTAGAAGGGGCTGGCACTGGGAGGCGGGATTCTTCTGTCCCCAAGGGGGAGGGGCCTGGGGACACAACTCCTGGGTCACCGAAAGAAGAGAGGGCTTATCCCCCCTCCCCACTTCACTGCTGGGTCTTGATGGAGGAGGGCAGGAGCTCTGGGTACGTAAGAGGGGGGGTCTGGGTTTGGACCCCTGGGCTCTCAGAAGCGTGGGAGGGGGAAACCCACACCGGTTCTGAATGTATATCTGATGCGTGTGACCCTCTTCCTCTTTTACGGCCACCCTGGTTTCCCTTCTCCCGTTGTCTTGTCCCAATCCCTCCCCCACCCTGGAGAGCAGCAGGAGTGAACGGGGCCGGGGGTGGGGGGACGCATCTTGGGGGCTGCCTCCTCTGGGTGTGTCAGGCCCAATCCATGAACTCTGGCTAATTATGTCTTTGTATCCCCCCACCAGAAGAGGAGCGCCCCAAACCAAGGTGAGATCCTAAGGGAGTGGGTGTTCCCAATCGTATCCTTCTGAGTATCCCCCGCCTCCAGAGATAGAGTGCGAGGCAGGCAGAGGAGAAGAGTGGGGGGAATTATAGCAGAGGAAAGGTTGGTCAGTGATGCCGTCCTTCGGCAAATGTATCCGGAGAACCTCCCATTGTGTCTGGCGCCTCAGACCCTGACTGCCCAGGTGATGAACAAGACTCAGATACAGCAGTGGCAGCCAGGGTACCAGAGCAACACAGACGAGGGCTCTACGTGTGCCCTGGCCAATCATGAAAGGCTTCCCAGGGCAGGTGAAGCCCACTTGGCTGAAGGAGGTAGAAGGGAAATTGCAGACGCGAAAACGGTGTGGTGCGTGCAAGGTCCCATGGTAGGACCTAGGTCAGTCTCTCAAGGAGCAGATGCAGATGCAGGTCCCTTTGATGAGAAAGGCCCTAAACTAGGGGAGGACATGAGACCTCACAGAGTGGAACGGGTCCTGGAGGGGGCGACACTGGGGCCTGAGCATGAGAAAAGACCTGTAAGCAGTAATTCTCTGGGTCTCTGGACAGTGGTGGGAATTTCACTGTGGCTCGAGTGCAGGGTGGGGACATGAAGGCCAGGGTACTGGGGGGCTATGAAAGAGTTTTGAGCCAAGGAGGCATAGGGTCAACATAGGGTCAGAATAGGGTCAGATCTGGGTAAGAGAAGACAGATGTGCCCTAGGCTCAGGGAAGGCTTGTTAGAGGAGAAAAGGCCTCAGGGGGATGGAGTGTATCAGGGGAAGGACATTGCAGGCAGCAGTAACAGCATGTGCAAAGGCTTTGGGGCACAAGGGCACAGCACAAGGCCAGGGCACTGTGCAATGTGTCTGTGAGTGAGGAGCGGAGATTCTGGAGAAGTTGTCTGGGGCTTAGGAGAGAGTCTGGGCTGCAGACAGCGTCGGCCAATCTTCAGGAATTAATGATAATCACAGTTGATTAAAGTCACGGGGGTGAATGACACTGATCATGAAAGTGTACTACGAATGAATAAAAGGGCAAAACTCCTTAAAGGGCTCGCGGACCAAAGAAAGAGAGAGAGGCAGAGGGCTGACCCCCCTCCAGCAGCCCTTCATTGAAAATGGAGTAGAAAACATTGAATTTTTTTTTCTAGCTGCAGGTTAAAAAGTAAAATAAAACACGTAGGATTCAATATATTTTATTCAACCCGCAACATTCCAAATTTCGTCATTGCAACAGGTCGTTCACATAAAATGTGAGATATTTTAGATTATTTCGTTTGTACCACGTTTGTACCATGTCTTTGATATCAGGTATGGGTTTCACCGACAGTCCCCCTCGACTGGGACAAGTCACATCTCAGGTGTTCAGAGCCACGCGTGGCTGGTGGCCGCCATGCTAAGACAGCATAGTGGGCAGTGTCAGGGAGGTCACACTGTTCAGTCTGTCCTCTTCTGTCCACTCAGCCGCCCGGTACCTCCGTTGATTCCCCCAAAGATCCCGGAAGGGGAACGTGTGGACTTCGATGTGAGTAGCACAGAGGGCGTCCCCAGGCGCCGCTGCTAGCCCTTAGGGTGCCTTCGTGCAAATGAGGAAAAGGTGGCCCGTTCGGTCTCTTTTGGAATTAAGTCCCGAAAGCCAAGGAGGGTCAGAACGCAGTGCTTTGCTGCCATCTGCTGGACATTTTGTAAACTGCCAAACTTATCGCCTCCTGCTGGGAAGGGCTCCCTTCCCGACATCGCAGAAGGGCTGCCGGGGAATGACAGGGCTCCCACACGCTGTCCTGTAGGACATCCACCGGAAGCGCATGGAAAAAGACCTGCTGGAGCTGCAGACGCTCATTGACGTGCACTTTGAGCAGCGCAAGAAGGAAGAAGAGGAGCTTATTGCTCTGAAAGACCGCATTGTGAGTGGGGCGAGGTGGGGCTCCCTAAATCCTCCACTCGCTCCACGCCGTCCTTTGGGTCCTGGGCGACAACGGAGAGTGGTCCCCGCCCAGTGCAGACCCGAGGCTGAAACTTTCGGGAGTATACCCAAGTGTGGCCACACTCAAACTTGCACATCTCCACTGTTAATCTCCTCTGGGTAGGGGTGACTTGTAGGTGATGGTCCCTGCACCCCCCTCCCCAAATTCTTCTCTGTCCCCAGGAGCGGCGCCGGGCGGAGAGAGCTGAACAACAGCGCTTCAGAACCGAGAAGGAGCGGGAGCGACAGGCCAAGCTGGCGGTGGGTGACCCACCCTGAGATCCCAGATACTGTTCTTCCACTGGATGCTCCATTTTCCATTCATGATATTCTCTGGGATCCTGAGAAAGCCCTCATGCTTTATATTCCAGGATCTTTCTGGAATTCAGCAGAAAGAGAATTTTGTTGGCTCTAAAGTCTAAGGCGAGGCTTGCTTCAAGCATGGCTGAATCAAGGGCCTCAAATAATGTCACAAAGACCTAGCCTTTCTCTTCCCACCCCTCGGGCCATCTTTATGTGGACACTGGGGTGACTGGCTCATCTCGATTAGCCTAGGACTTCCCTGGTCTGAGCCTGACAATTCTGCATCCTGTCTGTCCCAGGCAAACTGGAGTTTTTCATCTATCCCTAGTTGGGGACAGTGGTGAGAACGTGCCCATTGGTTTAGGGCTTGGAAACATGACCTGCCTTGGCATCAAGGAGGGGCCACTTGGACCACTTTTAAGGAGTAGGAGTAGGAGTAGGGTGATGCGGTAGGCAGAGTGATAGTCTCCCAAAGGTGTTCGCATGCCAATTCCTAGAGTCTGATGATGGCACCTAACACAGCAAAAGGGATTTTGCAGATACGGGTGAGAGTCCTGAGACAGGGATTATGTGGGTGGGCCTGATGCCCTTATAAGAGGGGGGTTGGACATCAGAGTCAGGTCCTCGAAGATGGAGGAAGGGCTCACTCACCATGGGGTACAGGTAGTCCCTGGAAGCTGGAGAGGGCAGGGGACTGGAGCTTCCTTGGAGCTTCCAGAAGGAACAGCCCCTCTCACACCTTGATTTTAACCCAGTGAGACCCCATGTCTGGCTCCTGACCTGCACAACCATGAGATAATGAATTCGTGTTGTGTTAAGCCACTAAGTTTGCAAATTATAGCTGTGATAGGAAGCTGACTCGGGTAGAGAGTGCCGGACATACGAAAATCATCGAATCCACCTCACGGCCCTTCCAGTGCGGAGGAGGTTTGGTTTGGACAAGCCACTATTTCTGGAACATGCAATGCACGCACATTCTAGATGTAGTAATGTTTTCACTAGACATTCTAGAACCCCTTCCCCAGGCTCGAGGCCATCAGCCTCTTTACTGTCCCAAGCCCTCCACTGCCATCACCAGTTATCTTCCTTGACCCTCTGAGGATGGTCATTCTCATCTTATGAAACTAAGGGAGACTAAGGCCCACAGAGGGTGAGTATCTGTACTGAGGTCACTGAGCCAAGTTCTCTTTTGTCCACCTCAGGCTGGAGAAATGCAGGGAAAGCAAGCACGTCCCTCCCCATTTTAAGTGTCACTGGAAGGATACTGGAGCCTAGAGAGGAGGAGGAACTTGCAGGCTGTCACACAGCCAGGCCTGAAAGGGACAGGGGAGAACTCACCATCTCTGACTGTTCCCACCCTGACTTTGTCTCTTATCATTGGGTCTGAGGCCCCGCCCACATCTCCATTTCAGCGCCCTGTCCCCTCAGTGAGGGTTCATCCCCGCTTCTCCACAGGAGGAGAAGATGCGGAAGGAAGAGGAGGAGGCCAAGAAGCGGGCTGAGGATGATGCCAAAAAGAAGAAGGTTCTGTCCAACATGGGGGCCCATTTTGGGGGTTACCTGGTCAAGGTGAGTTCAGCCTGCTGGGGCCTGAGGTCCATGATCCCAGGGAGGAGGCAACTAAAGGGCTTGGGGTCCTAGGGGAGATGGTGGACAGGAGTGCAGACCCCAGGATCCTCACATGGGGAACCATCTGGAGGCTCCATCCACCAGCTCAGGATGTCCCCTTTCTAACTCTCAGGCAGAACAAAAGCGGGGTAAGCGCCAGACGGGCCGGGAGATGAAACAGCGCATCCTATCTGAACGTAGAAAGCCTCTAAACATTGACCACATGGGAGAGGACCAGCTCCGGTAGGTGGTGGCGGAGGGGGTTGCGGGGTATGAGACAGAGAGATAAGGGGACCCTCATCCAGATCCGGGTGGTGGAAGCCCCAGGGCTGTGAGACTTTGGGTAACTGTTCCTCCCTCTCTGGGTCCCTGTAGCCTCCTCTGTGAAATGTGTCACTGATATAGGACCCACTTTTTGTGGGTGACAAGACCTGTGAATCTGGGAGGTAATATGGTAGGAAGCCAGACAACACTGCTCAATGATATTTATGAAATTATGTTGCCTTAATGGTTTTATTTAATGTCTCTGGGCCTCACTTTCCTCGTTGGTAAAATGAGGATATAACAAGAAACTCTATCTCACAGAGCTGTGAAAGGTCAATGACATAACAACAACAACAACAACAACAACAACAACAACAACAATAACAACAGCACCAGCTCACTGTGGAGTGCTTACAACCCTCTAAAGTCAACATTGTTATTACCCACATATTAAAGGTGAACAACCTGAGGCACAGAGAGGTTAAGTAACCTTTCCAGCATTGCACAGCTTGCAGTGGAAGAGCTGGGATTGGAACCCAGACGGTCATTTGGTGTAGTCGCCTGTGCTCCTCATGACAGTGTTATAAAACCGTGTGATGGTAAATGTTTAACAGCTGGATCTCCAGGGGCAAAAATCCAGATTTGAGCATTTACTCATTTCCATAGTGTAAATACTCTCGCTATGCTGATTTCAAGCTAACTGTGGGAGGATACTGCACGCGGAGAAGATGCGAGAGTGAGCTCTTGGAAGGTGCGTGAGCTGCTCCAGCCCACCGCCGGCTATGCGCCTGCCCTCCCGAGCACACTAGGCATAAAATAACATAGTTAATACTCACTTTCCCTATTTTTTCCTGTCCCCCACTACACATCCACTCATAATTAGGGTCCACTAATATTTTTGGAAGGATCTCCACTTACTTAAATTTTATTTATTACAAAGAGGTCATATGAAAGTCTATAAAATTTTTAAATAAAATATACCAGGAGGAGAGGGCTTTTGAAAACCATTAGCTGGCAAAAGAAAACGAGGAATGCTAGTAATAAAATGAGTAGTAACAACTAGCTGTGTTGAGTGTTGAGTATGTGCCAGGCACTCTACATCCATGAGCTCATCCTACAGCATGTCAATGCAGTAGGTTTTTATCAGTTAATAAGTTTGGCTTCCAAGTAACAGATATGACTACAGCATCCTAAAATGCAGAGCTTTATTATTTTTTCCACATAGAAAATGTCTATGGTCCACAGGTGGTATGACAGCTCTACAAAATCATTAGAGACCCCAGGCTCCTACTCTTCAACTCTACCACTTTAGTTCAGTATTTCCATCTTCAAAATGGTCCAATATAGCTGCTGGAGCTCCAGCCATCACATCTAAGCAGCAGAAAGACGTTGCATGGGAAGCAGCACAAAGCCTTTCTTGGAAGTCCTGTCCGGTGCCCTCCCACTGGCCACCTCTACCTGCAAGAGAGATTGAGGAGAGTGGCTTGTTAACTAGGCCTATTGCAAAAAGTTCTGTTTCTGAGGAAGAAAGAGAGAAGGGATATTGGGTGGACAACTAGCTATCTCTTTCAGTTTTGTTTCTACTTTTTTTTTGGAGAGGGAAATGGGTTCCTAGGGGAAGTCACTTGGCCTTAGCCACTGCCCCCCCGCACCCCCCCGCCCCAAAGAATGGTAGAGCTGGGATTCGAACCAGGGCTTTCTAACCCTAGAACCTGGGTCCATGACTGTGACCTCATTCTCCCTTAAGGGAATACAAATCTGCCTTCTGGAAAGGGGGAAAGTGGGCAGAGATTTTAAAACCCTTTGCTTCAATTCACGTTGAATATTTGGGCCTCAATTATTAATAAAATGGCACCAATAACACCAAACTCAGAGGTGCACTGTGTGGCTTAGGATGATTCCTCAACCCCTCTGAGCCCAGGGTGTGGCCTAGCACCCCCTATGACAGCCCGTCTGCCCACCAGGGACAAGGCCCAGGAACTGTCAGACTGGATCCACCAGCTGGAGTCTGAGAAGTTTGATCTGATGGCGAAGCTGAAGCAGCAGAGATACGAGGTGAGACGTGTCTCTGTTGGGGCCTAGGCCAGAACAGGATAGGACGGGGCAAGGGTGGGCCGGCCTGTCCCCCACTGTCCCAGCATCTCCTTCCCGCCTCCCTCCACAGATCAACGTGCTGTATAACCGCATCAGCCATGCACAGAAGTTGTAAGTGTGAACTGGCCTGCGCCCCACACCCTCCCTCAGGGGGTCTCCTTCTTTCTCTATCCTCCTCACTCTGAGTTTCAGCCCCTCACCCCCTCTTGGCATCTGTGCCTTTCTCTATCTTTGTCCCTCATTCTCTGTCATTTTCTCTGTCCTCTGTTTCTCTTCTGGGGTCTCGATCCGTTTCCATGTTCCTCTAAATCACTGGTTCTCAAAGAAGGGAGCCGATGTTGCCTCCCAGGGAACATTGGGCAGTGTCCAGAACATTTTTGGTTGTCACAACTGCATGGGGGGAGGCCAGGGTTGCTACTCAACACCCTACACTGCACAGGACAGCACCCCAGGGCAGAGTGGTCAGGCCCCACAGGTCAGGAGTGCCAGCCCCTTCATCACACACATGTATTAGCACCCATACAGATATCTCAGCTCACCGTAGGTGCCCAGTCCCACACGTCAGCGGGATTGGCCTTTGACCATGAACCGCTTCACCCGTCGATGAACCTTAATGAGAACACATTTGCCCACCTCGTCCTCTGGGCAGGGAGGGCAGGTATTTTTGGGGGCCCATCTCAGATGTCAGGGCAGCCCTCCTTCCTGACGCCCTGTTCTTCTCCTGCAGCCGGAAGGGGGCAGGGAAGGGCCGCGTTGGAGGCCGCTGGAAGTGAGCACCTTGGCGGTGGCCCACCCTGAAGCACTTGGGAGCCGCTGCAGTGTTGTCCCATCTGTATCTTGAAATAAATGCTCCACCTGCTGAGTTCCTTGATTATTATTAACATGCAGCCGGCCTTTCACAGTTAGCTGACTTATCACCAACCCGCTGCTGCTTGGAGAATCCTCAACTATCATTACGATGCTACGTGGCATTGAACCCTCACACGCAGCTGGTAGGAAAGAAAAATGGGGTAGCTGCTTTGGAAAACGGTTTGGTGGTTCCCCAAAATGTTAGACATAGAGTTACCTTAAGGCCCAGCAGTTCCACTCCTGGGTATCTGAGAGAACTGAAACATAGGTCCACGTGAGACCTTGTGCACAAATGTGGCAGCAGCATTGTTCACAGTAGCCAAGGTGGAAACAACCCAAGTGTCCCTCACTGATGAATGGGTATGATGGAATATTACTCAGCCATAAACAGGAATGATGCACTGACACACACTACAGTGTGGATGGACGTTGAAGACATGATGCTCAGTGGGTGGGAGAAGCCAGACACAAAAAGCCACATAGTATATGATCCCATTTATATCAAGTTTCCAGAAGGCAAATCCATAGAGACACAAAGTTAGATTAGTGGTTTCCAGGGATTGTGGAGAGGAAGGGAAGGGGTGGAGGTGAGGGCTAAAGGGGATGGTGTTTCTTTTTGGGTGGTGAAAATGTTCTGGACTTAAATGGTGGTGGCACAATCTTGTGAATACATTAACAAGTACTCAGTTGTACACTTTGAAATGGTAAACATTTCAGCATGTGAAGTATATCTGAATTGAGAAATGCAAAGCCAAACAAAAAAAATTGCAAAGTTGCCCATGGGAGGATCAGTTCAGTGACAAATTAATGCCCATACTTTGTCGCTCTGCTCTTGTGACTTTCAGAATGGGACCTACATTAGTGAGCACATAGGTCTGGCTACTGGGCCCGAAACCCCAAATGACCTTGGCTCAAGCAAGTGCGTTGAATTCTCTCACTCCTGAGAGTCTGAGTTGAGATGGGGGTCTCTGTTTCATGACACTGTCCTGGTGCAGGCTCCGTCAGTTGTGTGGCTACTGTCCTAGGGTCTTGCCTTTGTTCAAGGGGTGAGTGCTCTGGACTGAAGTTTTGTGTCCCCCTAAATCCATAGTGGAAGCCTGAACCCCCAATTTGATGGTGTTCAGAGGTGGCCTTTGGGAGGTGGTCAGGGTTTGCTGAGGTCCTGAGCATGGGGTCCCTATGATGGGGTCAGTGTCGTCATGAGTAGAGGAAGCGACCAGAGCTTGCTCTCTCCACCATGTGAAGACATGGCGAGAAGGTGGCTGTCTGCAAGCCAGGAGGAGGGCTCTCAGAGGCACTGAGCCATGCTGGCATTTGATCTCCAGCCTCCAGAACTGTGAGGAATGATGGCTGTCTTAAGACCCCCAGTCCATGGTCTTTTTGTCATAGCAGCCTGCTTTAACTATGACAATAAGAGTGTTCCACCAGCCTCCACAGGCAGGTCACAATATACTTCTCTCTTAAATGTAAAAGTCTCTTTTGTGCAAATAACTTTTGCAAGGACAGTTTAAAAATAACAGAAATCAGAACTGACTTATAGTGTGCCTTGGTTAGCCCTGTTTCCACACTGGACAGGAGAGTAAACTGGTTACTTTGCCAATGTTCTCAGTTCATCCCTTTATCTGAACCATCTTTATGATGTAGCCTGGCGTCTGGTTTTCTGCCTGTTGTGGGGGAGAGGGAACATTTTTTAAAAAAATCTTTCTGAAGTTAGAGAATGTTAATGAGCGGAGTATGAAAATGCCTGTACACAACCAACATCTTCTACCTATCAGATAATTTTTAAACCTGAATCTAAAGGCAGCGTAAAGATTGCTAATAGAGCTTATGGTGGGAGTACGTCCGTTTGTTGTGTGGAGTGAGCAGATACCTTAAATTGTGTCTCCCACAAATATTCGATCACAGTCACAAAAGTACAGGTGTATTCACATCAAAGCTTTCTACAGACATCATAAACACAAGCACCTATAAACAGCACACACTCAGTCACAAACAATCGAAAATGCACACAATTATAATGTGTTGAGGTTACATACAGGCAAGAAATACATAGCATACGGTTGATTAACGACTTTTAGGTTCCCTGGAGAAGATCGGTGTGTATCGGTATGGGAACCGTGGGGTTCAGGACGACACACCCCAAGAGCCACCAGGGTTGCTAACCCTTTTCTATCTACGGCTGGCGTTCCCCAGGCCTCGTGGGTTTTGTAGTTTATTCTTTGCACAGGCCCAAGGACTTGAGAGCGGGCGGAGTCTGTCGCCTCTGTCCAGATTTCAGCACCTCTCTGCCACTTTCATGGGCCTCTGTTCCGGTCTCAAAGTGCCCGCATCTTCCCCAATTTGGGTTTAGGAGCAAGATACCTCAGGTGAGGACTGCTTCATGCTTTACAGTGCTGTGCATGAGACCACTCGCCTTCTGAAGCGATTCCAACGCCTCGCCTTGGACTACAAATCCCAGCATGGTTTGCAAGGAAGTAAAGGCTGGACTACATTTCCTGGCGTGCTCCACGTTCCTTGGTGAGCGCGGGAGAAGGGCGTTCACCCAGACCTTGGGTTCCTTTCCTGTTATGATCCAAGGGTTATAAACAGGGACTTTAGACTTCTCTTGCCATTGAGCCTGATTTTTTTGGGTGTTTGGAGGCTCTGCTTAGGACCAACTGAACCGTTAGGGGCGTGGCCCTGCGGACTACATTTCCCAGAGTTCCCTGAGGCTCTTGGCCAATTGCCGTGACCTTAGTACCGCAAATTAATTCCCAGCATGCCCTAAGAGGCCTCCCAGGGAGCCGTGGAGGCGAATTGTCTTGAGTAACGTGGGAATTGCGGGCTCAATTTCCCATGGTGCTCTGGTGTTTCACACGGCCGAGGAAATCTATTCACTTATTCATTCAAAAGCTATTTTCTATCGCTTACTCTTAGGCTCAGGTCTAGGCTCTGGGAACAAGGAGCGCCCGAAGAAGACAAAATAAATCCATGCCCTCCTGAAGCTCATTTCTAGTTGAAGGGATTATAGTCCCCCAAAATAAGTCATATGGTATGAGGAAATCTCTATGATAAGGTCTATGGAAAAATTAGTTCTCTACCTTTTGGGACTCCAGGGCCATCGAGTGAGTACCTTTCCTATCAGATTCCTTCACCTAGATGCTGTGACTACATGCTGTGATTTAATTCCCAGCATGCCCCGGAGCATTCCCTCAATCAGATTTCCGTTTGACGCCTGGGAGGGAGGTGGCGCTGACCGAGGGCGGACAGAGTGGGCTGGGGCGCCTACCTGGTGCACGGTACTGATGCCGTCGGCACTGGTCGAGTCGAGCACAGCGCGGGCGGGCAGCGGGGCCAATGTGCTTCGGGGCTTAGCGAGGCCAGAGTGTTGCCATTGCCAACTTCCGCTTGTAGACTCCATTTCCCAGAGCCCCCCGCGGCTCTCTACTGGCTGCGGACTGCATTTCCCAGCGCTCCCTGGGGCGGCGTGGTGACGTTGCGCGCCGGGCGGGGCCCGGCAGGTCCTCCCGCGGGCGGCTAGGGGCGAACGGTAATTCCCGGCGGCCCTGGGGCGGGCGGCGGCGGCGGCGGCGGCGGCTCAGGGCTGAGCGCTCGCTCGCTCGCTCGCTCGCTCGCGGGGCGGGCGGGCGGCGCGATGTCTGGCGAGGACGGCCCAGGGGCGGGCCCGGGAGCGGCGGCGGCGGCGGCCCGCGAGCGGCGGCGGGAACAGCTGCGGCAGTGGGGGGCGCGGGCGGGCGGCGAACCTGGCCCCGGCGAGCGGCGCGCTCGCACTGTGCGCTTCGAGCGCGCTGCCGAGTTCCTGGCGGCCTGTGCGGGCGGCGACCTGGATGAGGCGCGCCTGATGCTGCGCGCGGCAGACCCCGGCCCCGGCACTGAGCTCGACCCCGCCGCCCCGTCGCCCGCCCGCGCCGTGCTCGACTCGACCAACGCCGACGGCATCAGCGCCCTGCACCAGGTCAGCGCCCCCGCCCCTCCCGGGACCTTGTCCGCCCTCGGTCTGCGCCACCTCTTTCCCCAGTCCAGAGTCACCGTTGCAGCGGCGATTCCGGCCCCGGCCCTTGCCATCCTATGCTGACCCCCTGTCCGAGTCCCCTTTCCCATCCCACCCACCTCGAGCTCCCCTCTTCCAGTCCTGAGCCACTCGAACTGGCCCTAGTTTTTGCCACCCCGCGCTCCCCTCTCCCTGGACCCCAGCCATTGCTGACGGCCTTAGTCTGGTCCATCTCGCTGGCCCTGGTTTTGTCACTTGGCGCTGTCCTCGCCAGATCTTGAGCACCGTCTTCTAGTCTTGTTGGTGCCACCTCCACCCTGCCACCTCTTCTGGCAATGCTGGTACCCCCTTTTGGCTCACTGTTGTCCCCTTCTTCCAGGCAGGTACCACTCCCTGAGGAGCATCCTGTTTCCTGGGCCTGTGTGCCCTCCTCTCCTGGTCTCTGGCCTGGTCCAGCTCTTGGGTAGGCCCAGATCTTTCCATGCCACTTCTTGAAGGTTCCCCCTTCTCCACCTTGGTCTGTGCCATCTGTTGCCATCTAAGGGTACTCTTTCCTGCAGGTTCACTGTGGCTTCGAGGCTCTGTACCCTTGAAGTGGGTGCTTCCCTCATCTAAGGTGCCCCATCCACTCCACCCCAAGCTCTCCTAATTCTCCTTCTGGGACCTTTGCCTCCTCTTGCCTCCCACCATATGCCTTCTTCCACCGATGTTTCTCCTGCAGGCATCTTTCTCCTTCCCTGTCCCTCCTTCCCATGGCCAGGCCTGCTTCATCACCCTTTCTCTGGGCAACCTCAGAGCAGCCGCCTCTTCCCAGCTTTGAGCCACCCCTCCATCCTCTGGTCATCTTGCTTTCTCTGCCCAGATCCCCTCTCCTCCTGTGGATTTGGGGAGCTTCTCCTTCCCACAGACGGTGCGACCTCTCCTAGTCTTCTGGCATGTCACTTTCCCAAGAGTTCTAGAACCCTGTTGGTTCTGTCCTCTACAGACTGGGCCCCCGTGCTTTTCCAAGACACCTTGGTTGCTGCCTTCAATGTCTCTGCGTCCCAGAACCATGTTACGCTCAGGGTCCTCACTGGTTCTGGATGCTTTCATCTATCTCTTCCCCATCATGGAACCACCCGACAGGACTGGCCACAGAAGAGCCTCTGTCCCTTACCCCATCCTTGAGGCCATCTCTCTCCTAGTCTGCTAGTATTGATCCAGTCCCAGCCCTTTCTTCCCTGCCAGAACCCCTAGGGTTTGGTTCCTGGTGGAGCAAGAGAGGACCCCAGAAGGAGAGACTGGCAGGGGTGAGGTGATGGGGGTGCTTGCAGAAGCCCACTCAGCGCCCAGGAAGAGGACCTCAGAAGGACGAGCTAGCAGGGGATGGGGTGATAGGAGTGCTTGCAGTGGCCCACTTCTTAGCACCCAAGAGAGGACCCCGGAAGGAGCGGGGCTGGCAGGGGGGTGGGGCAATGGAGGTGATTGCATAGGCCCACTTCTCAGTGCCCAGGAAGAGGAGCCACACAGGAAAATAGAATAGCCTGGGGTTCTCATCTCAGCTCCTCAGCCTTGAATTAGCAGCTTTTCTCTCTGTGCCTCAGTTTTCTTATCTGTGAAGTGGGGCAGTCGTCAGGCCCTCCCAAGCAGGGCGCTGATGGAGGACAGTTGTGTGTGGAGAGCTCCCTCAGGAAACCCTAGGCCGTCAGCTGGGGGAGTAGCTGTCCCTGGTGTAAGTGCTGCTCCTCCCCATTTTTTCTGTCCCAGGCAGAGGCCCTTGTGCCATTTGGGGCATTTTCTTTCACCCAGAGGAGGTCCTGCTTCCCTGAGGCCTTGTAAGGTCTCAAAGATAGGCCAGCCCAGGAGAAGGTTCTCAGGCTTCAGTGTTCCTCTTTCTCCACCACCATCCCCACCCCCTGGCTCTCCTGGACCTTCCCTAAGGGGCCCTGCTCTTCAGGCCAAGCCCTGTTACCCAGCATCCCCCTTCACGTGGACCCTGCAAAAGGCTGCTCCAGCCTTGCCTGGCAGGCTGCCTTTCACGTGGGAGCCCGCTCCCATTGCAGGCCTGCACTTGGTAAACTCACTGCTGGGGCTCTGAGGGGGCCCGCAGAATTAGGCACCCAAGGTTCAGGGAGGGACGTTCTCACCTGAGGTCACAGTGCCAACCAGTGGGGGAGTTAGGTGTGGGTCAGGTGTTGGTGTGGGGTGACTAGCTCGTGCTGGTTTGCCCCAACACTGACCTGGTTTTAGTATTGAAAGTCCCAGGGCCACCACAGCCCCCAGCCCCAGGTAGACGGGGCTGTCTCTCTCCATCTGAGGGAGCCCCGGGGCTGTGCATTCTGATTTTTCCACCTGGGCTGTCTGTTATGTTCTGAGTATTCCTGGACTGGTCCCCAGGCATCAACCCCCTACCCTGCTTGTGTCCCTAGGAGTTCTCAAACCTCGGTTCCCACCTCAGGCCAGTTTGGCAACCACCTGAGGAGGCAGTCCTTCCCCGAGACTGCCTTGTGAATTCCTGGCTAGGGGTCTGGGGTCGGGATTTAGTAGGAGGTACTGGGAGCCAGGATTCTTAGGTCTGAAAAGGGAGGAGGCTGGGGGCCTGGACTCCCGGGTCTGAGGGAGGAGGAGCCGGGCCTGGATTCTTGAATCCCTGGTGCCCAGGCCTCAGGCATCTTTCACATGGATGCCTGTGCAGGGCCAGGTCCTTGAAAGGGAAAGGCTCATCTCCCTCCTTGCCCCCCTCCCCCGTCGCCATGACGACTGGGTGGAAATAAACGGAGCCCAGAGTTCATCCTGTTCCCAGGGCCGCGTGGCCCCCCTCTCGCAGACTGAATTTCCATGACTTCATGCTCTTGGCCCTTGTGGCTCCCCCTAGATGGGCGGTTTGGAGAGGTGAGGGGGTTGGGGGGTTAATTTACCCCGAGGACCCAGGAGTCCAGGGCCACCCACCTCCCTCAGACCCAGCACCCCTGGTGTTTGCGTGCACTCTGGGGTTTTTGTGTGTGGATCTTTAATTCTTCCTCTGTCAGACAGAACCCTGAGAGTGAGAGGAGTGGGGACGACGCCCGCAGAGACCCCTGGGCACAGTGCCCTGTGCATGGTGGACCCCCTGGGCACACACACTGACGCAGCCTCCTCTCCCACTGTAGGGGTCCTTCCCAGGACCCTCATTACCCCAGGGTCCCAGGGATCTGTTGGCTTTACCGGTCTTTCCACAGCCTTGGGCCCTGGGGGCCCAGCCACCTCCTCTCAGGGTGCAAGGAAGGCCTTGGTCAGTTCCTGGAGAGTGTCTCCTGGGTCTGAGGGTGGAGAGGTGGGGCATCTTCCCTTGGTTCATCCCTGTTGGTGGTGACTAAGGGGATGGGTCGGTCGCATCTGACAAGCACCATTCAGGATTCTCACACCTGTGTGAGAAGCTCCCCTTTTCTCATCTAGTTCTGACTTGCTAGGAACTGGGAACCCCCGTGCGGTGTCCACTGAGCTCCAAAGGTCTGGCTGACCTAACTGTTGGGCAGCCAGGAGTGTCTCCAACAGCTGGGTAGCTGGAGGGGCCTTCAGGGGCCCAGCTCGTGCCTTTCAGAGCCTGTCCTAGAGCCATCGTGGTCTTCTCCTTGAATGTCATGGCGACTGGGCCATGTGTCTCATAGTCCCTGTTAGAGTGCTGCCTTGCTGGGTGTGTGATGTCTGGAGCAGGTGAGGGCTGACAGTTCGCCCCTGCCCCCAGGCCTGTATCGATGAGAACCTGGAGGTGGTGCGCTTCCTGGTGGAGCAGGGTGCCACGGTGGACCAGGCAGACAATGAGGGCTGGACGCCCCTGCACGTGGCTGCCTCCTGTGGTTACTTGGACATCGCCAGGTGAGGCAGGGGAATGGTGGGGGGAACCCAACAGGGGGGAACCCATCAGGGAGCCGGGGCTCAGACTCCTCAGCCCTGACCTTCCACCCCCAGGTACCTGCTGAGCCACGGGGCCAACATTGCCGCTGTCAACAGTGATGGGGACCTGCCCCTGGACCTGGCTGAGTCTGACGCCATGGAGGGGCTCCTGAAGGCAGAGATCGCCTGCCGAGGTGGGCCCTGGGTGCTGCTGGGGACGGGGCTTAGAGGCTGGCCTTCCACTTCCTAGGATTCTGACTCCCTCTGAGCCTTAGTTTCCTTACCTGTGAGTTGGGGGTGTAAGTACCTCCACTGGGCATAGAATTAGAGCTCAGACTGGCATTGACTTGCATTGTCATTTTACCATCTGAGTCACTGAGGACATTGAATGGGGCTTGTCAGGGAGTGAGGTTGTGGGACCACTGACACAGGTGTTCTGAGGACTGTTTGCTGAGGGGAGTAGAATGCCTGGTCCCCCTGGGGACTGGTTTCCTATGCTCAGGATCACTGAAACCCAGGACCCCCCAAAACTCTGTATCTGGCCATGTTATTTTTTCTAAGGAGAGTACGTGTTGCTTCTAGGGGCTTGTGACAGTCCCCCCACAAACTTAAAAGTAGCCATCTAGGACAAGTTGATGTGAGATAGCATAGGACAGGCTGTAGGCTGATTGCCTTGGAAGCAGAGGATGTGAGGCAGGTTGGTTGGGAGACATGAACAGTTTCATCAGGTCTTAGGGCTTACGATGCCCGTGGGGCTGCCACAGGAGCCCTGGGCCTTGAGCATGGCTGCCAGGGTCTGGCTTCTCGGGTTGGCGTCCTGGCTGTGTGGGTGACTGAGAATGATGGCAGCGCTGCCTGGGATGGGAGATGTGAGCGCTGGTGTGGAGGACCACAGAGGAAGTAAATGACGAGGGACAGGTACAGAGTGTCAGAGGTGATGCCTGGATTCTCAGCCATGGGACAGCATGGGCAGATTCAGTGCCCCAGATGGTGTGGAAACCTTGTCAGGTATGGAGGCACTGGTGGGACTGTGAGGTTACATCTGGGTCCCAGGAGGCTTGCTCTGGTTAAAGTAGGGGAGTGAGGAAAGCAAAGACCGAGCTAGGGGCTTCTCCTTCCTCTCTTGAGACTGTGTAGTTTGAAAAACTTCAGACTTAGACATGTTTGTGACAGCAGCACAAGGCCTACGTGGTCTTCACTGAGGTTCACCCGTGCTATGGCAGCTCTGTGCAGACAGCTTGCGGTCCGCACAGCTCATCCCGTCTGGTCCAGTGCTTCTCAGCATACTTAGTGCTGTGTGCCTATCGCCACGTTGAGCCAGATGACTTTGGTCACCCCGAAAGGAACCCTGCATCCTTAGTCACTACTCTGATCCCCCTCACCCCCACCCCAGGAAGCCAACCTGTGGCTTTCTGTTTCTATGTGCTTGCCAGTTTGGGATGCTTTGAGTAAATGTAATCATAAAGTGTAGATTCGTCAGTTTTGTAACTTCAGCACATTTGCGTGTACTCCCCTTTTTTTCCTTCTCTCTTTTCCTCCCTTCTTCCCTTTTCTTCCCTCTCTTACCTCTTTCTTTTTCTTTTTTTCCTTTTCTTTTCTTCCTTCCCTCCTCCTGAACCATTCTGAAAATATGTTGCAGACAAAGGAGCCAGTGTCCCTAGAGCAGGCTCATATACCCACAGGGATGTGACATCGTTGGTCTCCCAGCAGCATCAGGACCACTTACCTACCTCTGGTTCAGGACTTGTGCTCACTCTGGGAGACAGGTGTTGTCTGTCTGCCCTGTGGTGATGTTAACCTTGAACTTTGTTCAGCGGGATCGGCCAGGTGGCTCTTGGTGGAGGCATTTTCCTCAATTTGTAATAAAAAGTAGTCTGCAGGGTGATGCTTAGAGGCAGCTTCTGTGACTGAGAATGGCCAAAGGGCCTGCGAACTCTTGGACATTCTGGGTTTTTCTATAGGAATTGCTTATAGCATGCATCAGCTTCTCAGAGGTGCCTGTGTTTCTTTTCTGTGGGAGAGGACAAGGTTCGGGGAGGTTGGCTATAGGACAAAGGCCAGTGGTACTGCTGGGAGGACCCTCGGCTGCTCTGTAGGGGGTTTGGGACCTCTACTGCTGTGGCTACATGATCCTTGCCTTCACATGGAAGACCTCAGCAGAGCCTGGATCGCAGATGCACCCAGCTACAAGGTGAGCAGTGCTCTCACCACCCCCTGAAGGACACATCTGGAAGATGGAGAATTCCCACACGTGCTGGGCCTCCAGACAGGTGCTGGCTGCAGTGTATCCCTGGAAGCTGCTCACAGCATGGTCGGGACAGAAGACAGAAGTGGACAGAGGCTGGAGACACAGGAAGGAAGGCGGCACTGGCATGAACGTCCCCAAGAGCTCGGCCTCCTTTTCTTTCTCCAGCATGGCTGTCTTTGCCACACTTGCTGTCTCCCTCTTTTGGGGACTGCGTCACTGAGGGTCAGACTTGCTCCATCAATTACCCAGAGCACACCTCTCATCCAGCACAAGGACCTCTGGTCCAGTTGGCTCGGCCGAGTTAGGTATGACTCTTCACAAGGACCAGAAACCCGTTACAGCCTGGCTGGGGCCAAAGAGGCAGTCTGTGCACCCATGTTCACAGCAGCTAGAAGGTTAAAGCAGCCCAGGTGTCCATTGACAGGTGTAGGGACAAACGAAACGTCGTCTGTCCATACAATGGGATAGTATTCAGCCTAAAAAGGAAGGAAACTCTGACACGTGCTACAACATGGATGAACCATGAGGACATTATGCTCAGTGAACTAAGCTGATCACAAAAAAATACAAATACTGTGTGGTTCCACTCCCATGAGATACTCAGTAGTCAGATTTGTAGAGACAGAAAGTGGAATGGGGGAGTTACTGTTTAATAGGGATAGAGTTTCAGTTTTGTAAGATAAAGAGAGTTCCGGAGATGGTGGTGGGGTGGTTGCACAGCATCTTAGGTTTTGCGGACCACTCACCTTGCCTGCTGCCATGGTGGGGACAGCAGCCAGTTGTGTTCCAATAAAGCTTTATTTACAGACACAAGTGGCTTTAAGAATAGGCAAATCCATAGTGGCAGGCAGTAGATGGAGGGTGCCAGGGCCTGGGGGCTACAGGGAGTGACTGCTCAATGGGTGTGGGTTTCTATTTGGGGAGATGAAAAGGTTCAGGAACTAGATGGTATGCTGGTTACACAGCATTGTGAGTGTCCTAAATGCCACCAAATTGTACACTTGAAAATGGCAAAATTGGTAAATTTTATGTTATCTCTATTTTACCACTACAACAATAAAAGTAAAAATCCAGACGTGTGGCCTGCACCCCCAGACTGCAGTTTGCTGGCTCCAGTCAAAAGCTCTGTCCATAGACATGGGCACATCTCCACAAAAAGCACATTTGAGAAGGATGCACATGGATGTACAAAAGAAGACAGCACTTCCAGTGGTTGCTGAATCAAGTCAGTCAACTTGGCCCCTCCCCTCCTTGAAGTCAGGTGCCTTCACCTGTAATGGGATATGATGTAGGTGACTCCTTTTAAGGAAGTGGCAGAATGAGAGGGAGAGGGTGGGTCCCTGCATCCCCAGCACTCTCCAGAAGTCTCCACCCCAGACTGGGCCACAAGATGGGCCTAAGCAGTGAGATGTTCCTGGAATAGCTGTCACTGTCCAGTCCAGCAAGCCAGGAAACCCGAAGGTGGTGCCCATGTACCATGGCACCAGGTGGCGCCAGTGCAAAGCCTGGACTTGGATGGATTTGGTCTTCAAGCAGGGATGGCAGGGGGACTGTTTTTGGGACTCCCACATACAGCCTTAGGGCAGAAGTTGACTATATGTGGTAAGGATGTAATAGTACATGCTCATGAAAGCTAATTCGTGATGGTGTTTAGCTCAGGGATCGCAGAGAGCCAGACAAGATCAGCGAGGGACGTGTAGGAGGCTTCTGGTGTCTTTGTCATTTTAATTGTTTAAGCTAGGTGATGGTAAATGGGGTTCTTTGCCACTGTGGTCCAGTGTAAAGCCAACATGAGCCCCAAGTGTAATTGAAAAATTTCAAGCAGGTGCATTTAAAAAAGTGAAAAGAAAGGTGAAAGTAACTTCAGTAACATTTTATTTAACCCAGTATATTCAAAACATTTCAATCAATATTAAAAACAACTGTTCATGAATTATCGCGCACTTTTTTTGTTTTACTTCAGCATGTGTTTTACATTTGTGACATCTCAATTCGGACTGGCTATGATTCAAGTGCTTGGTGTGGCCACGTGTGACTGATGGTTGTTGTGCAGGACAGCTCAGCTCCACCTGGCATTTTGGCAACTGTGAGAAATTTCACAATTGAAATGATAATAGACAAAAACTTCCCAGGAGAGATTGAACTTTCTTAGAAAAGACCATTTTTGATTCTTGTCTCAGTAGTTTAAAAGGCGAAAGAATACAGATTCTCGGTCACAGGCCACAGGTAATAATCCCACCTCCCCAAGGCTGTTTTGATCCCAAATCTGTTCTCATGTAATTTCAAGTCATAACTTACCTTTTGCATCAGTAAGTGCAGTCCAGCTTCCCATGAAGCCAGTTGGGTACAATGAAGTTGACTAAGGCAGAAGTTGATTGGTCTTGGTGGTAGCACAGCTATGACCAGGGCTCACTTTTGGGGCAGACAGACATAGAAACTGCTAAGTGGCTTCTTGCTTAGTTTACCCTACTCATGGTGACAAAATGCATGAGGAAGGTGTGCTAAGGATTGTATTGGTAGCGACAGGAAGAGTTAGATGTAGTCAGACACTGGATTTGCTCAATCAACTGGGTTTTATACTTAACAATAAAGGTGATACTTTGGTTGGAATGGGAAAAGTCAGCAATCTTTATTCTCACAGCCCCCAGCAGTGACTCAGAGACCCCTAATGGAACCCCGCACTGCACAGAGCATGGGTTCCCAGGAAGTCACCAAGCTGGTCCAGGCCTTCTGAGTCCCAGAGGAACACACAGATGGAGAGGGACGGGGCAAGGCACAGGGCAAAGCTGTGCTTCCTGTACCTTGGGGTGTGAGTCCCACCTGTCACCCATTCTCCCAGGTGTGGATGTGGAGGCAGCCAAACGGGCTGAGGAGGAATTGCTACTTCATGACACAAGGTGCTGGCTGAATGGGGGCGCCATGCCCGAGGCCCGGCATCCCCGCACAGGAGCCTCTGCTCTTCACGTGGCTGCCGCTAAAGGCTACATTGAAGTGATGAGGTGAGCTGGGCCAGTGTCGACACTCCCTGTCCCCTGTTCTTTGTGTGGGGCCAGTCTGTTTCTTCTCATTGTCTTATACCTTCCTGTGGATTTTGTCCATTTCTGTCTTTTCCTAATGTATGTATCCAAGTCTGTGTATTTGCTTCCAAATACAGCCTTAGCTGCTCCCACAAGTCTTGATGTATATAGGCTTTTCATTCGATTTAAAATGTTTTCCAATGTGTAGTCTTTCTTCTTTGACCCATGGGTTATTTTGAAGTATGTCCTTAATTTCCAAATCTGGGATTTCCTAGTTGTTTCATTACCCATTTCCTGGCTTAATTGCACTGGGGTCAGAGAATGGGATCTGTAGAATTCTAGATTTCTGAAATTTGTTGAGGTTTGCTCTATTTTATACTTCAGTGTAAATAAACTGGAAAAGAATTATATCATGGGGTATGTTGCACTATGCAGGTTGTCAGGTGAGCTTTGTAGTCACGCTCTCTAATTCTTTGCCCTTAGCGATTTCTTTCTATCCGCTTATTGTCAGTTACTGTAAGCTGTGATAAAAAACTCATGGTTGTGGGTTTCGCCTGTTCATCCTTGTAGTTTTATCGATTTCTGTGTTACGTATTTTGAGGCTAGGTCGTTTGGATTAAATTGTTACAGTGTACCCCCTTTCTGTCACCCACCTCGGTCTTGTCACACTTGGCTGCCCCATCCCCTTCTCTTGGAGCAATGGGTTTCAGTTCTTGTCCTCTGGCTCCCTGCTCTCTCTTTAATTCTCCCCTTTTTCTTTTGTGACACTATACTTTATTTTTAGTATGAATGTGGAGTTAAGATGAATCTCTCCATCTCTACCTGCCTCCGTGTTGCACCCTGAGGCAGATTGTCCAGTGTGCTACCTAAGAGGGCCCTAACAGCTCCAGGCTCGTGTCTCAGCTGCTCATAACTACTCCTGGAGTGGAGTACCTAGTCCTGGATCTAGTGTTCAGTGGGCTACCTTGGGCACCTGCCTGTCCTAGAGTTGATCCTTGTGGCAAGGAGGATGGGATACTCTAAATGATCAGGCCAGAGGTGTGCCTGTTAAGGAGTGGCTGTGTGAAACACCTCCCCGAGCAAACCTCAACAAATTCCAGCTGGCTACGACCTTTGACACCCCAAAAACACCAGGAAGAGAACAGCAAATATGGGCCTGAGGTGGGTCACCCTTGGGGAAATGGTGGGACACCTACCCGGCAGGGTAGGAGACCAGGAAACTCAGGGAGCAGGTGAGTGACTAGGTCAGCAGGGCCACACAGAGGACCTTTTGTTGAAAAAGGTTCTTTGTAAACTGCCTTGTCTCTCCATCTTTTCCCGCGTTGCTTTTGCCGTTGCCCGTGGACGCAGCCTAAGGCCAATTCACTATGACAGGCGTGCTGCCCTAAGCCAAGTTTGTGGAACTGCCCTGGACTCATAGCCCCACTTTCCCCCCAATCATGTGGTTTAAGGAGGTGACTGTGACCTGAGGAAGACTGTCTAAGCCAGGGTCTGAGCCTTGGCACTGGTGGCATTTGGACCAGGTCACCCTTTGCTGTGGGGCTGTCCCCTGCACTGCAGAATGGCTAGCGGCTTTCCTGGCAGCAACATGCTAGATGTTGGCAGAGCCGTCAGCTGTGACAGCCAGAAATGTCTCCAGATAGCCAGGTGTTCCCTGGGGTGGCGTTGCTCCCTCTGAGAACCAGCACACTGAGCCCGCAGGTTCCTGGGGCACTGCTGCCCTGGCCACCCCTTCTGAGTTGCATCCTTTTCATAGGCTTTAGGGTCCCCACCCCCACTTGTGGGTACAAGGAGCAGGCTTCCCGATGCTACCTGTTGGTCCAGGGGTGGGATGAAAGCCTGTAGCAGAGGGTCACTTGTGGGGAAGGCCTCTGCACAGTGGTCTTTTTATCACCCAGACCAGGATGGATGGTTTGGCATTGTCACAGCTGGTACTGTTACCACTGCTTGGCTGGCTGCCACAGCTCTTGACCCATAATCCCTGTCCTGGCCCTTGACCCCAAGCCTCTTCGGCCTCCAGGCTGCTCCTTCAGGCCGGCTATGACCCTGAGCTCCGAGATGGGGATGGCTGGACCCCTCTGCATGCGGCTGCCCACTGGGGCGTGGAGGATGCCTGTCGCCTTCTGGCCGAGCATGGTGGCGGCATGGACTCGCTGACTCATGCGGTGAGGCCCTGGGGCCCCAGGACTGGTGGGATTGGGTCGTGGGGAGGGCCCTATACCTCCTTCACCATCCACCCCTTTTCACCTCCCCCATAGGGGCAGCGTCCCTGTGACCTGGCTGATGAGGAGGTGCTGAGCCTGTTGGAAGAGCTGGCCCAGAAGCAGGAGGATGTGAGTCTTGGGCCCCTTACCCTCCTGTCAGCTCCTGGGAGGCCAGGGAGGGAGAGCTTCTTATCCCCTGCACTCCCTGACTGCCCGATGCCCACTGCCCAGGGATGTGCTGCTCCCCACCAGTGACTGAGACCAGAGGGGACTATGGGGAGGACAGAGTGGACAGACCCAGGAGGCAGGGCCTGGGGTCCAGATAGACCTCGGGATGTGGACAGGGTCTGCCAAGGCTTTGGCGAGGCCTCATCACCCCTGGGATGCCCCCCAGCTAGCACTGGGCCAGGCTTTGTTGCTGGAAAACTGGTGTGGACTTAGGCTCTGCCATGGATTTGTGGCGTGAGCTTGGGGAAGGCTGGGTCTGGCCAGGGCTATGTCCGGGTGTGAGGGGTCAGGGAGGTTTGAGAGGGTCACCGCTGGGAAGTAGGGGATGAGAGCAGAGCCTAGGAAGCGAGAGGCCCAGTAAGAACAGGATGACAGTGAGGACATATAATGCACATGCACCTGAGACCAAGGGTGCCTCCTGCTGATCCTGCCTGGCCATCTGTAGAACCTGACGAGACCACAAACCCTACATGCTGCCCTGGACTGAGCTCCCTATGGTCAGAGCACCATGAAGCCACGTCTGGCACAGCTGCACAGGGTGGTCCTTCATGTTGGGGACATGGGACCCAGGAGGGACCCCCATGTCCTGCCCTTCCCCAGCAGCCCCCTTTCCCCTGCAGCTTCGGAACCAGAAGGCAGCCTCCCAGAGCAGGGCCCAGGAGCCTCAGGGGTCCTCCAGCAGCAAACACCGAAGGTATGGGAGGTGCCCAGAGGCGTGGGCTGGAGGCTTCCAGGGATCGGATCCCGTCACCTTTCTCTTCCTCACCAGGAGCTCCGTGTGTCGTCTGAGCAGCCGAGAGAAGATCTCCCTCCAGGACTTGTCCAAGGAGCGCCGGCCTGGGGGGTCTGGGGGACCCCCCATCCAGGACGATGATGACGGAGAGGAAGGCTCCTCCGGTGAGGGGCTGGGGGCTGGGACTCCTGGATCTGAGGGTGGAGGGGCTGGTTCTCAGAAGCAGCTGGTATATTCTTGTGACCGTTCCCATCTTCTTACCCGATAGAGCCAACCCCTGCAGAATCTAGAACCCTCAATGGAGTATCCTCCTTGCCACCCCCTAACCCTGAAGGCCCCGTGGTGAGTCTGAGTGCCCCGGAGGCCATGCCAGTTTTGGGAGTGGGAGGTATACTGTGAATCCTGTAAACTTCTTGTCAGGGTGGATAGGGTGAAGACTATAGATTCCAGAATCCTCCAGGGTAACTACCTTTTTCTGGCTGCACCTGCCCCTGGGGCTATTGAAAACTGTAGTTTGCTGTGGTCCTTCTAGGGTAACACATGGCATCTATGGGGAAAAGGGCCCCTTCTCCATAGCTGAGACCTTTCTCTTCTGCCAGACTCTCGAGAAGGCCCCCTTCTCTAGGCACTTTGGCCTCCAGAAGACAGGGAGCGCTGGTGCCTTGGGCCCCGCAGATATGCGAGGAGCTGAAGGCACCCTTGGGGCCGGGCTGCAGCGCTCAGCTTCCTCCTCGTGGCTGGAAGGGACCTCCACTCAGGTGAGTGGGGTGAGGGGCAGGGGACCAGACCCTGACTAGTCGAGGAGAATACCCCCTCCTCCCATCTTTCCACAGGCCAAAGAGCCCCGTCTTGCCAGAATTACCCCTACCCCCTCCCGGAAGGTGCTGGAGCCCTCTTCCCTGTGAGTACCAGAGGCCTGGGCCACTCTAGGGTGGGAGGCAGGTCTGGCTTCCAACCTTGTCAGCGTGACCCTCAACATGTCTATCTGTTCTCTGGAGTCTGATCCCTGCTCCCTGGCACTTTGCCTTTTTTTCTTTTTTCTATGTTAAGTTAGAGCTCACGGTAAAACTTGCAAAGCTATAGTGACTTGGCCTCCTATTGCCTTTCTCCCTGGCTCCCATCCTTCCCTCTCTGACATGTGCACACTCCTGTCCCGGGAACTTTGCTCAAGGCCCTCCTCTCACACCCACAGGGCTCCCTCTCAGTTCATGTCACCTTCTCTGGGAGGCCCACCGTGACCACCTGCTCATACTGCAGAAGCGTCCAGACACATACACCATCCTGTCTCCAGTCTTCACTCTGTTTCTTTCTCCAGTGTGTTTTATCCTGCCGACGTATCCTGTGACCGACTAACCTTTTTTTTGGTTATTGTTTATTTTGCATCCTTTCTGCTCAGATTTGACTCATCGGGCAGTGGTCATTTGTTTCTTTTGCTCACTGCTGCGTCTCCGGTGCCTGCCACATAATGCGAGCTTGAGTAATATTTGCTGAATGAATGAATTCACACGGGTGTGAGAGGTCCAGCCCTCCCCCTTTGGATAATTCTACTCCTCCCTCCAGGATTCCGGAGCCCGAATCCCCAGGGAAGCCAACTGTCCCTGCAGCCCCTGCGGCCCCTGCAGCGCCGGCAGTGGACTCCCGGGACCGCCGGAGGTGAAGAGCCCCTTGGAATCCTCTGTCCCCAGCTGGGAGAAAACTGTATTACCCAGAAGGCCTAGGGCTTTGGGTGGGAGCTCCCGAGGGAGAGTTTGTCTCAGGGTCTGCTGGAGTTGAAGTCTTCTCAAGGAACGTGCCTCTCCCAAGGGTATCAGCCATGGGATGGGGACAGGGCTCAAAGGAACCCTTCCTGAGGTTGGGGCCCTTCACTCAGGTCCTACCAGATGCCTGTGCGTGATGAGGAGTCTGAATCCCAGCGGAAAGCTCGCTCTCGTCTCATGCGCCAGTCTCGGAGGTCCACGTGAGGTGGGGGGTGGGATGGGGGCCTGGACTCCTGGTCTGAGGGAAGAGGAGCTGGGGGCCCAGACTTCTGGGTCTGAGGGAGGAGGCTGGGGCCTAGACTCCTGGGTCTGAAGGAGGTGGCTGGGGGCCTGAAGGGGCTGGGCCCTGAGGCCCAGGGTCCCTGACTGCCCCCTCTCCCTGCAGGGTGTGACTCTGACAGACCTGAAAGAAGCAGAGAAGGCTGCAGGGAAGGCCCCAGAACCAGAGAAGTCATGTCCACAGAGCCTGGTGAGAGGTGGTGAAGGTCAGGTGACTGGGCAGTGGGTGGTACAAGATGCCATCCTCCTCTCACCCCATGTCCCTCTCCCACAGGATCCTCCCCGGTGGCTCCAAGTCCCTGGGGTTGAGAACTCTGCTGGCCCTTCCCAGAGAGGTGAGGTCTGGTCTCTGGGAGGTCATCCTCCTAAGCCCACCCGCTCCTTCCGGCTGCTGTCTTCCTGTTGTCCTAGGGTCTTGGGCCCAGGGACCCTGACACCACATAGAGGGGATTCCTGATTCCTGTTTGTACCTCAGGAGAGGCGCCTGACGGGCAGGGTCACAGATCACAGGCCACCAGGGAGCACCGCAGAGTTGGCAAGGAGTGGAGGGGGCCGGCAGAGGTGAGGGAGGCAGCTGGAATTGTGGGTGGGCTTAGGAGGGGCCATGGGAGTGGGGCCAAACTCCCCTTCGGGCATTCACTGAATCCCAACCTGCCCGCAGGGGGAAGAGGCGGAACTGGCAGACATCAGCCCAGAATCCAGGTACCAGGGAGGGCAGGGAAGGTTGTGGGCTGTCCAGGCCTGCGGGGCACGCCCTGTGACAGCGGCTCTGCCTCCACTCCAGCACTACCAAGGGTGGCCCCTCATCTCGCAGGCAGCGGGACCTCAACCCAGAACCCCATCCAGAAGCGGAAGAGCCTGACGGAGGCTTCAGGAAGGTTTGAGATCCCACCCCACGGTGGGCGCTGTTACCCATCCCCACAAATCCACCTTTACGCACCTGTCCTACTGCCCCTGTCAGTGGCTCTGCCTGCCGGGTCCCTCGCATCCTGCTCTCACCGCCTAACCTGACCTCACCTGGGTGCAGTTGGCCCCTTCTCCCCTCCAGCAGCAGAGCTGGTAGGCCTGATCCTGGGTCCCTCCTCCTGGTGCCCCCAGCTCTACGCAGAGCTGCGCAGTGAGAACGAGAGACTTCGCGAGGCCCTGACTGAGACTACACTGCGGCTGGCACAGCTCAAGGTGGAGCTGGAGCGCGCCACGCAGGTGAAGGCCTGCAGGTGGCCCCTGGCATCCCTGTGCGGGACTCGTGAGGAAGGAGCCACCGGAAGGGGCGGGGCAAGGACTCCTGGGGTGGGGGCCTGAGCAGGGAGGGGCAGGGGGCTCTGTTCTGCTGAAGGGGTGGGCCTAAGGGATGGGGCAGGCCCTGGGGCGGGGCCAGGTCGGCAATGAGCGGAGCCTGTCGAGCAGTGGGCTGCCCAGTGAGGCTGCCTTCTTTCCCGCCTCACTGTTGCTTTCCCCTTCCTGGCCGTTGCGGTTTGGATATTTCTGTGACCCCTGCTCTTATTCTGTCCCCATCAGAGGCAGGAGCGTTTTGCAGAGAGGCCTGCCCTTCTGGAGCTGGAGAGATTTGTGAGTGGGGCAGCTGGGGTGGGACCACATGTTTCCCCAGCCTTTCAAGCAGAGGCAGGTCTGGATGAAGGGGCCGTACCGACCTTCTGACCTGGCCCTATGAACTTCCCCACCTTCCTCAGCCCTGCTCAAGCTCTGGCCCTCCCTGACCTCCTGTCTCTCGCCCTCACCTTCCCCCATGTATTGCAGGAGCGCAGGGCCCTGGAGCGAAAGGCGGCCGAGCTGGAGGAGGAGCTGAAGGTGAACACGCACAGGCACTGTGGGTTGTGGGCTCTGCCTGCCCAGGGCCAGCAGCTTGACCCCATCCCATCCCACAGGCCCTGTCCAACCTCCGGGCTGACAACCAGCGGCTCAAGGATGAGAACGCGGCCCTGATCCGTGTCATCAGCAAACTCTCCAAGTGACTCCGGCAGGCCTTCCCCACACCTGCATTTATACAGCTGCTTCTGCCACACGCACCCCTTCCTCTGCGCGAACATGAGTGACAGGGCTCCCAGGGGAATCTCTGAGAAGCCATAACCTCCCCTCGGGACTTCCAGACTGGGAGGGGAGGACAGAGTCCCCAGGAGCCAAGGGGGGCCATCCACGGTCAGGATGGAGGTGGGAGGCTGAGCCAGGTAGGGGGACATTGCTGAGGGGGGACCAGTGCTGGAGGTGGAACCAGTAAGGAACCAAGGACCAGGGAATGCTAGGACCAGAGTGGCTGTCCGGAGGTCCCCTCTCACGTGCGATGCCACCCAGTCACCCCTCCCACTCCTGAACAGGGATCCGAGAATGTGCCAAGAGTCCTGCTGGCCTCGGCCAGGTGGGCCTGTATATAGGGTCCATGTGCAATAGGGAGGGACGTCTTCTATTTTTTGCTGCCCCCTCCCCGCCCACCCTCCGGGGCAGGGGGAGAAGGTATTTTTGAGACAAAGCACAGGCACCACAAATAAAAGTCGTGAAGTTGCCATTCAGTGACCATGTTCGGTGCTGGAGGTGGGGTGCTGCTCTTGTGCTTTGCTGTCAGTGACCAAACCATAGGACCGTGTGGGTGGGGTGCTGAGGAATGGGTAGGCACATGCTCAGGGTGTGGAGGGGCTTCAGGAATAGTGGCTAGTTGGAGTAGAGGACCCAGGCCAGGGCTGACATGGACAGAAGGGAGGTGGCTTAGGATGGGGAAGAAGGGTCAGCCAGGTGAGACAATGGGTCTCAATATTGAGCTGGGGAGCTTGGGTCTTGTCATCAGTGTTTTTGAAACAGTCAATTGACAACATTTAAAATTTGGGTAATTCACATAGAAAAATCTGGAATTTGACTTCCCAGGAAAAAAAGGAAGCTATGATGGTGTGAGCTCTTCAGTCCTATATGGTAACAGTTGGGTGGAGCTGAGTAAGACCCATCTTCTAAGATGGGGCATTCCTTCATTCATTCAATTTGTTCATTCATTCATTCTTGGTCATATTCTACTTGCCAGGCCCTATTCTACCAGTTGGTGATATAGTAGTGAATGAAACAGGCAAAGATCCAGGACATTTTAGGGGGAGAGGCATAAGTCATCCAATGATAAAATGAAAGTATTTTAGGTGGTGGTGCTGTGGAGGAAAAGCAGGGGAAGGGGAGAAGGAAGCTGGTGTGTGTGTATGTGTGCATTTTGTATAGGGTGGTCAGAGCACGCCTCGTAGGCTGGCACAGGCAGACATTTGAGGGTCTGAGGAATTGAGCCATGTAGGTATTTGAGGGATGAGTCTTGATGAGAATGGCATGTGCGAAGGCCTTGAGGTAGAAGTGTGCCTGACGTGGTGAGGCAGAGGAAGTAGCTGATGTGGCTGGAGAGAAGCAATGGGGGTGGGGTTGGAAAGGTAATGGGCTATGAAGGAGAACCTAGGTTTTAACAGGTCCCTCTGGCTGCAGCGTTGAGAAGAGTCTGGGGGGTAGCACTGAGGGACAGAAACAGGAAGACTAACTAAGGGGTTACTGCTGCAGTCCCAACAAGAGGTGATGGATCTGGGGGATGGTTTGGAGGGGCAGCTGCCAGGGTGTCTTGATAGGTTGGATTGTGATAGGAATGGGGCTTGGACCCAGTGTGCTCATGTGGGCCAACTGCCTGGCTCCTGCAGTCATTCCAGTTTGCAGCCTTGGTGATGGCAGCAAGGGGGGTTATTGAGGGAAAACTGTGGAGCAAGCAGGCTTGGGGATCCGCTTGCCCCTCTTAGAACTGAGGGCTGGGGCACCAGACAAGAGGTTGAATGGTGATTAGATACCCATAAGGGCTGAGGGTCTTCTGGGTGGATGGAACAGCATGAACCACGCTTGGCGGCAGGAAGAGGCAAGCAGAATGCTGGGCCTGAGAAGCTGGTGAACCTAGCTGGCCACAAGCCTCTTGCCGCTAAGCTAGGGCTTAGATTTTATCTGATGGGCCATAGGGAGCCAAAGGAGGTTGTGTGAGCAGGGTGGTTCGAGGTGGGAAGAAGTCTTGGAGGGCTGATGTGTCCGGGTTGCAGAAGGAAGTAGGGACTGAGAATCATGGTTCCTCCCAGTACGTGGCTGTGCCTCTGACTTGTTTGATTTTGGAGGATGCCAACTGGTCCAGGTAGAAGCTGAGCTCCAGGGGAGAGGCTAGCAGGCCTTCTGGCAGGGGAGCTTGGCAGTGGGCATTGTGGGGAAGCAGAAGGAGCCAAGGAAGGAAGAGGAAAGGACCTTCTTTTCTAAGCTGGAGGAATGTCCAGTCTGAACGAGGCTGAGAGCCAGAGAAAATCAGTTCTGAACTAGACTTGCCAGCCACCCAGATAATGGGAAGGAGCTGCTGGCTAGCCAGAGGAAAAAGGAGCTTGAGGAGGTAGGAAGCTTCCTGGTAGACTGTCGTCTCACAGGAAGACTAGCCAGAAAGCCTGTGGTATGTTCAGGACACAACTACTTCTCTGTGGCTGGACCCTTGGCAAGAGGTAGGGGACAAAGTGGTGGATTCTGGGAGACTAACCTGGAGGAAGAGAGCGGGTTTCCCTTAAGTGGGTATTTGAGCTGGGCGTGGAATGCTGAATAGGAGTTCAGGCAGAAAGTCGCTGGTCCAGCCAGCAGAAACCAAATCCAAAATCTTGGGTGGTTGAAGGGGTTTGGGGAGTGTTTGGAGAAGGGCAGGAGCAGAATGCATGGAATAGTGAGGAGGTAAAGGATGAGGTTGGAGAGGTGGGTAGGGACCAAACCACTCAGGGCCTTGAGAGCCATACTACAGGGCTAGGGGGGCAATGAAGAACCAGAAAAGGATTTTGAGCAAGGGAAGGGTTGGGATACTGAGTGTTCAGAAGATTGTTCTGGGTGAACTTAAGGCTGGAGGTCAGGCAGAAGTCTGGATTGGGACCCCAGGGAAGGAGAGCAGGGTTTAGAGAAGGAAACTAAAAAAAGTGGAGATGGCTCCTACATTCCTTTTCTCCTATGAAGCTGTAGCTGGGGCAAGCAGGTCCCTGAGACCCCTGGTAGCTGAGTAGAGAAGGGACAACAGTTGACACTGCCTGCTAAGAGGAGGCTGTTTATAGACTGGGCCGCATATCACAATGCACAGGGCTCCCGAGTGCGCCCTCTCCTGGGGTGCGCAGCAAAGTGGAGTCCCTAAATTTTCTCTTCACTTCCCCCGCTCCCGCTCTTGGCCAGTTGACGAGCGCAGTGCTTGCTCAGTAAACTCTAGGAAGGACGGGGGAAAACCAGGGCCGGAACAGGTCAGCGATCCTTCGAGGGGTCTACTTCCACTGGTGGGGGCTGCAGAGTCCTTTCTCCCATGGGGCACGGGGAGACCCACTACGTGGAAACTTGTAGCGGAGGGCTGGCAAGGGTCAAATGACCTCTGTTTCCATCTCACCTTCCACCTTCTTCTTTTGCTTCTCCATCACCACCTCCAGCTCTGACACTTTCCCTTTATCCTGGAGGACGGGGTGGAATTTAGGACACTGGCATCCGAGCCTGGGCTCCCTCCTTGGCCTGGGCCCAGGGCTGAGCTTCCCAGCTCACCTCCAGCAGTGCACGCTGCACCGTGACCTGGCTGTACACACGCGCCCCCTCCTGGGGGCTCACCGTCCGGAACTCCTCTTTCTGCAGCGAGAAAATCTGCGCTCCGGTCAGCACGCCCAGCGCGTCCACTGTCCTGTGCGAGGGCGGCGGAGGCGCGGTCAGGTCTGGTCAGGTCTGCCGGCCAATCGTCCCCACCAAGCCCCTCCCCATCACTTCATGCCCACCTAGTGGTTTGTCCCATCAGCAGCATTCTAGCTCAAGCAGGGACAGGGAGCTGCTGAAGGATCCTGAATCCCCACACACCAATTACAGTGCGCCATAGGGACTTTTCTGAAGACTCTCCAAATCGGAGTCTGGGAAGACATGTCAATCTCAGCCAGTCATTCATTGTTGCAACCAGACACACCCTCAGTCTAGGCCAATCTTGGTTCCTTGTGGTCTGCTACGCCTTCCTCTGGGCCAATCAGAACGCTCCGCCTCTAGCGCTCATATCTCATGATCGGAGTCGGCACGTACCACTCACCTGGCGCTAAAACCCTTGGCTTGCAGCCAGGCGCGGACCTCTGAGGCATCTGAACGCGGGCTGAGCTGCGGCTCCGGGATGCGGGGCCCTGGGGCTGTGCGGCTGGGGCCCGAACGACCCTGGGCCAGGCGCGCCTGCAGCTCTTCGTTGACACTGAGCATCTGGCAGAATCTTTCTGTGGGCGGGAGATAAGGAAGGGTCCTCGTGACGGGCCCGGGTCCATCTGCACTTTTCGAGCCTCGGTTTCCCTGCCTGGAAGGCGAGGGCAAGAACCGCTTCCCTGAAAGAGTGCCCCCACACTCACCCTTCTCTCTGGGGTCCAAGCTGTTGAGGCTGTCGCAGCTGTCCCAGTGGGGCTGAGCCCGGGTAGGAGCCACAGCTAGGGCCGTGGCCGGCGGGGGTGGGGGAGTGCTATTCTAGAGGGGACAGAGAGGAGAGCACCTGGATCAGAGAGAGGACTCAGAGTCCCAGCCCCTCTTATAGAGGTTAAGTTTCTGAATCCCCAACCATCTCCTCTGCCAGTACCTTTGACTTTGACACCTGATTCCCGCACCCCTGGTTCCCAGGATCAAGATCTGGCCCCCAGCATATTGTCCCTCGAGACCCAGAGTCCACCCTGGCTCACCAGAATGCGGGCAGGGCTTTGGCTGCGGTCCCCCGGGAGCCCCGGGTGGGTTGTCAGGATATTATAAGGTACGTATCCCTCCTGCCCTTGAGAGTCCCGAACCTTCCACCACTTGCGCTTGTCATCCAGGACCTAAGGGAAGTACA
The DNA here is from genome assembly GCF_902729225.1 of Pteropus medius. Classification (NCBI taxonomy): domain Eukaryota; kingdom Metazoa; phylum Chordata; class Mammalia; order Chiroptera; family Pteropodidae; genus Pteropus; species Pteropus medius. The sequence goes on from NW_024355109.1 coordinate 1,442,382, forward strand.
AGGGGATGGTTCAGAGCCTGTGTCCGCAGCTAGGGCTGGATCCACTCCAGTCCATCAGCCCTCCACCCGTCTAACCTCCAACACGTCCCGTTGCTTGACTGATAGTTCACTGCTATTTCGGGCCTGGAAATCATAATTACATAGGACCCATTTCCCTGCTAGCTCCGGCTCCGTGTGGGGCTCAGCTTCTTTCTCCAGGTCTTGGTGACTGAGGAGAAAGGGCAGGGTTGGGGACAGGTGGCAGCCAGCCCCACTCCTTTTGGCTGTAGGGTGTTGGTGTGAGCTGGGGTTAGAGCCAAGCAGGGGCCAAGGCAGGGGGCCGAGTTAGTACTGATAATAGAGATATGAAACTGGAACAGCAGCTTGAATATATTTTGCTGCTTATATGCCTGGCACTGTGCTGTAAGCCTGTGATGTGGGTGCTGGCATCACCTTCATTTTATAGATGAGAACATTCAAGTTTAGAGAGATAAAATCATTGCCCCAGATCACACAGCCGGAGACAGCTGCTATTTATTGAGCATCTACTATATACTCGGCTCATGATTAACAATAACCCATAGTAATAATAAAAACAATAGTCAGTACTTATACAGCACGTGCCAGGCACTGTTCAGCCTATTACATATATTAGCTGATTTGATTCTTGAGACAACCACTGGTAAAACCATGAATTTGGACCCCCCTTTTCTTCTTCCTCCCAGAGTCCCTATAATTAGCTCCATTTTACAGATGAGGAAGTGGAGGAATAGTGATATAAAGTGACCTGGTGATGTAAGGGTCTCAGAGCAAGAAAGAGGCATAGCTGACCTGGAACCCAGGCAGTCTGGCCCCAGAACCCATGTCCTGAGCAATTCTGCTGTCCTGTTCAGGCAACTGGACATGAACCTGAGCTCTGCCACTTCCTTGAGCTCTTAACTTCACAGACTTCTCATTCTCCCAGGAAGGGGTTATTATTTTTCTCATTTTCTCTCCAAGGCACTCAAAAGCTGGGGTTGTCAAGCCCAAGATTCAGAAGCATGGAGGGTGGGATGGGGAAGGGAGGGGTTTCCGTGAGACCAGGCATCTGGGGGGAGGGGAGTGGGATTTGGGCTCTGACCCCCCAGCAAGAGGGACCTCAGCTCAGATCAGGCCTACCTGTGCAAGGGAGAGGGGGGGTCTTCAGGGCCGCAGCACCCCCTCTGTGGGGCTGGCAGCTCCCAGCACACTGTTCCTGCTGAGACCCTCTGCTCTGGCCCTCGCTCAGACCCCTTTTCTGCCCCTCCAACCTTGCTCCTTGGTTTCTTCTCATCCCAGGTGGCTTCTCTCCTATCCGGCCCTTACTTGCCCAGAGACCCTAGTGTTCTGGCTGCTTTCTCCCCTTATTTCCCCAGAACCCAAGAGTCTGCCTCCATTGCTTGTTGGAACCATGAACCATAAACTTGGACCCCCAGATCTTTCCTTCCCCAGAGACCTAGGAGTCTAAGTCCCAAGCTTTAACTTCCTCATCCTCTTAACCCTTAGAGGTTCCCTGTCTGACACCCAGCAGAGGTTGAGACAATTGCTTTAGAGCCTTGGGAAAGTGAGGGTCCAGCTTGCCAGCCTCTTTCAGGGGCCCAGCATCTCTACCACTCCCTAACCTGCCCAGAAACCTGTCTGGCGGCCAGGAAACCTGCCTGGCGGCCCCGAAAGCCCCAAGCCCGCTTTTCTGGCTCTCCCATGTTCCAAGCATCAGACTTGAGCTCTTCTTCAATACCTAAACATTCCATTCCCTAACCTCTTCCCTACAACTCCGAGGGCTCTGTCCTGGGGGGGACCTGGGGAGAGAACTTCCCGGACTCTTAGCAAACAGCCTTTTTCCAGCCCTTTGAGGACCCAGGGAAACAACCTCTCAGATATTACTCACACCCGGCCCACTCCTCCCTCAGACCCTGGGATCTGGACCTCCAGCCCCCTCCTCCCGTGGACCCAGAAGTCTGAGCTCCGCCCCCTCACTCCCTTCTCCCCCCTCCCAGCCCCGCCCCGCCTCCTCACCACCTCACCCACCTGCGTAGAACCCGGAAGACAGAAGGAAAAAGAAAAAAGGGGGGCAGAGTTAGAGTCTGGAACCCCCAGGACGTACCCCACATACCCCCACCCGGGGGCCCACACTCACCCATTGACAGCGACCTGGGGGGCGCTTTGCTGTAGGACATAGAAGATACCAGGTCAGGTGGGGCTAACCTGAGTCTGGACTCCTTGGTCCCCTCTGTGTTAGCCTAGAGGAATTTGCTGTCCCCTTGAAGCCTTAGCCTCACCTGCCGGCGCCGCCGCTCGTGCTGTAGCTGTTTCTCTACTGGGTCCTCCCAGGGGCGGCCCTGCGGGTCAGTGGCTGGGGGTTCCCAGCCGCTGTAGAACTCGGGGCTGTATGGGGGTCCCTCCTCCAGGGGCAGCTCCACCCTGCGACCAAGGACGGGGCGGAGGGCTCAGGAATCCTGGTTCAGCCCCCGACTTAACCCTGTCATTAACTTCACTTTTCCCCTTTCCCTAAGCTTTACCCCTTTTCGGCAAACCCTGCCCCTGCCTAAACTACACCCATGACATCGGTTATATTTCTAAATACACTGATTCCAATCTAATGCTCCCCCCCAGCCTCTAATTGAATCTCACCTTTGATTCCAAACCCGTTTTCTAGCTACACGCATTCTTCCCTGGCTCTGCCCCTACCCCCTCGAGGCTGTCTCCGAGAGCACAGACTCTGCCCTCTTTCCAAACATACAGGCCAAACTTTCCCTAAAACCCGCCCTTTGTTTCTTTTGGTCGTGATTCAGTCTTAAACCTCCCCTTCACGCTAATTTCTGGCGATTTCTCCAGTCGGAAGCTGGAATTTGTCCTAGGTCCCACCCATTTTCATTGGCCGCACCCTCCGGCCTAAGCCCCGCCTCTAATCCTTCCAGTCCCGCCTTCTACCAATCACCACGCCCCTGCTTTCTCCAGCCCCGTCCCTCAATCGCCACGCCCCTCACCCTGGCCGGGTCCACGAATCCCCCAGAGAGGTCCAGAGTGCATTTTCACTTGGGGTGACATTATCCCGCAGTAGTGCCACGGCCTCGGACGTCAGATGTGGCTGCCGCACGCCACTCGCGAGCTGGGGGCCGCCCGACATGTCCACAATCTGCCAGGGGGCAGGAGTGGGCGTGCCATCAGACCCTCTAGAAGTGGAACTCAGATTCCTTCTGCTGCAGGGGGAACCTGAGGATTGGGAGGTAATCTCACCACGTGCAGAGGTCCGAACAGGAAGTGCAGCAGCTCTGGGGAAGAGGGGTTGGCGATATTGCCGCGCAAACGGGCCTGCGGAGCAGGAGAGGGGCTGGCGTCAGTGTGTGGACCAGTCAAGTTCGCCATCCTCTGCCCTTGATGCCCCGGGCCCGACGTGTCCTCACCAGCAGGCTGAAAGCGTACTTGATTTTCTGAAGCACGTCGGTGTACTCGGCCTCGTTGGGCGGCTTGGCCCGCAGTGTCAGGAGGCCCTCTGTGGGTAAGGGGGCAAGCAAGGTGATGGGGATATGGAGACAGTGTCAGAGAGAGAGGCAGAGACTCAGTGAGATCGCGATTGGGAGTCCAACTGGCAGGGGGTGCGAAGGGAGACCCTAGGGAGAGGAAGGTTATTTGGGAGTAACTGGGGTGGGGTATTCGGGATCCCACTCGGGGGTGCCCCTCACCCCCAGCCGCCCGGCGCCGGGTCCTGCGACCGCGCTCCCGGTGCTCAAGCACTCGGGCCGCCTCCGCAGACTTCTGCAGCTTGGATACAAAGCTCTCCACGTCGTCAAACAAGTGGTTCAGGATGTCCTGGGGGACAGAGCCGAGGCACGCATGAGACCCCTGAGTCCCGGAACCTTATCATCTCTGTCGAAGTCCTCTAGCCCAGAGTTCCTAGGTTACATACACCCTCTGATGCCTGGTCCTGTCCCATTCAGTCACCGCCGGTCACACCCAAGACATCTGACCGGGCGCCAGACCAAACCCCACTCCCTTATGGAGGACTCACACCCCACAGCCGGTCCCGCCCACAGCCTAGCCCTGCCCCTAGATGTCTGGCCCCGTCTCTTACCACGTCCCGCTCCGCCTGCAGACTGGCTAGCTCTGGGCCGCGGGGGCCCAGGTCCGGGGAGGCCTGGTCAGCGCTGCCGGGGATCTCCTCCGGGCAGGGCCTCCGCGCTGCTTCTGCCTCGGGAATGGGTTCCTCCTGGGGTCGTCCGCAGCCCATCGTCGGTTCCACGGTGCTGATCGCTGCGCGGACTGAGGGGCGGCGCTGCAGGGGCGGGGTCTCGGCCGGGGACGAGGGACGACGCTGCAGCTCCTCTTGCGTGGCCCTGAGTAGGGAGAAGAGGAAACTCGGGTGGGTTGAGGGGTCCAGGGAGGGTAAAATTCCGAACTTAAAACGGAGACACTGGCCCAAAGGGGTTGAATCTAGGTTCAGAATGGTAAGGAGAAATCCAAAATATGGGAGGAGCGCCTCTCTGGAGGGAAACAGAGGCCGAGAGAGGAGAAAACAAGTACCAGAACCAGGAAAATTAGGGTCCTGGGGAGGGGGCACACTTGTATGGGAGGTACACGCAAGACTTGAAGCAGGTTTTGTTTGACTTCGTTCAAAATTCGTCTTGCTCTGGGCTAGTGGTATAAGCCAATTTCTAGGATGGGGAGACTGAGGCCCAGAGAGACCCCGCCCACCCTCTCTTCTCCTTCGCTTCCAACCCAATCCCCTTACCTGAGCGCCGCGGCCCTGCGATCCCCACGGCCGGAGCGGTAGTCGTACAGAGCCCCTTGGATGTCCTCACGGATAAGCTCCGCCTGTCAATCAAGCCGTCAGGCCATGCCCCCACTCCACCCACTGTCGGACCTGGCCGCGGGCTAGGGATGAATTTCTTGGCTCCGCCCCAGACCATGGTCAGTCAACGCTCACGTCTGTAGACCCACGCAGGTCCACGCCCTAGGCTGACACCTTCGCCCTACGTCTGTCTCCGACCTAGGCCACACTCCTACCCACGGAGGCCCGGTCCGGGTGGCTTCTGGTTCCTAGACCACACTCATGCCTTTCTGTTCTGGCTGCCCCTCAGGTCCTCTCATATGTTCTTCTGGAGCCCTTAGTCTCCGTCTCCTCTCCGCTCTCACGTTCAACCTCGACCCTGTGTCCAATTTGTCCTCAAAACCCTCAAAGTCCTCTCCTTTCCAGAAAGTCTTTGCAGGTGATGCCCCCTCCGCTGGCTCTGACCCCGCTTTTGTCTCGGACTACGCCTCAACCTTAGAGGCCCCGCCGCTGGGTTCGAGGAGTCCCAGCCTTAACCTCCGCTGACTCCCGAGCCCGGCTCGCTCACCCCAAGACGCAGGCCCTGGAAGAAATGCACGTCGGGCTGTGTGCGCTCGGGCTCCTGGCACACGAGCAGCAGCAGCGAACGACTCCGGCCCGGCGGCGTCACCGCGTCGCAGCGCACGATGGCGCTCAGCGGGTACGACTCCAGCTCCTCCTGCGGGGCGGGAGGGTAAACTGAAGCCCAGAACCAATGACACTACTACATGCGGACAGCAGTGACAGCAGGTGCAGGCACCGAGCAGGGCAAACCTCTGTTTAATAGAGAGGGCTAACAGGGCTCAAAAACGGGGCAGTGGTCCCTCGCCATGTTCCAAAGGAAGGACGAGCAGGAGCCAAGATTCACGCTAAGACCCCCGACGTCCCTAGGGCCAAGCTCTCCATCCCCCCACCATTCAGTCCAGCAGCTGCATCCACCCACGTGCCCCCTGGCACCTTGGAGACGAGGTCGAGCAGTGTGACGTGGTCGGGAGACACGCGCAGCAGCATCTCCTGGGTCCAGACACGGCCCTGGCTGTCCATGACCGCCAGCTTCCGCAAGGCTTCCTCCACCGTGTGCACGCCATCTTCCTCGCCCAGGCAGAACGTAACCAGGTGCTGGCACCGGCCAAGGAGAAAGCAGTGAGTCCCCGGATGATGCCAGGTGGGTTTAGAATCCCGTGGAATGAGCCTTTCGGCCTGTGACTAACCACACCTCCTCAGGAAGCCCTTCCTGATCACCTGCTCCACGTATGGGCGCCTCCACCTAGTGCCCTAAGTTTCTCTCATCAGAGTGACTTATCACCTGGGTCTGTCTTCCCACCAAGACTGGAGGCTCCTTGAAGACAAGGAATGGTCTGGATTATATCTAGTCCCTTTAAGCACCTCTACCTCCATGAGAGCAGCTGGTACCCTTTGCCCTACCTCTGGACCTCATGTGATCCCTACTCATCCAGGATTGTGTCTGATTTGTCCCCAGACTGTCCAGCTCAAGCTGGCTCAAAAGACAAGCTGGCAGATTCAAGTGGAATTGAGTTCCTCCACGACACCTACCTCTGAGGCGAGGTAGAGGAAGTCCACTTTGCAGAGGAGCACAGTTTCCCAAGTTCTTCCTGCTTAGAGGTCCAGAAGCTTCCAATACCCCTGTCTCCTTTCTTCCCACAAGACCCCCTGTGCCATTGCAGACCCCAGACTCACATTGACTGGATACTGGGAGATGTCAGCCATTACGACAGTGGAGTAACGCTTCCTCTGCTCTGTGGGGGAGGAGGGGAACCACGGAGGGGGGTATGGACCAGAAGACCCCATCCTGGCCTTCTCCCTCAGACCAAGAGACCTGGCCCCAATCCCCTCCTCCCTCAGACTAGGAGTCCAGGTCCCCAGCCACCTCCCTCAGACCCAGAAGTCCAGGCTTCCAGCCCTTCTTCCCTCAGATCCTGTTTCCACCTGAGGTTTCCTTGGCTCCAAACTCACCATAGATGGACTTGGCACTTGGTTTGGGGGCAGCTTCTGGGCTGGTGAAGGAAAAGAGGGGTAAGAGGGGCCATGGGAATTGGGAGCAGATCATGGGTGTCAAATGCCAAGCAGAGCAGCGGCTTCATTTTGAAGGAACGAGGGAGCCATGCCGGGTTCTGAGCAGGGGAGGGCAGGGCATAGCTGGATGTCGCTAAGACTGGTGAAGCAGTGGTGCTGGATGGTAGCGGGGAGTATGGTCTCTACGGTCACATGGACCTGGGTTCAAATCCCCTGTCAGCTGCTGCCTTGCCATAAGACCTAGGATAGGACTTCATCTCTCCTGCCTCAGTTTCCCTCTCTGTAAGACAGGGGTTAGTTATCCTATAGCTTCCATCTGGCAGGGCTGTTGGGAAAATTTAATGAGATAATGCAATGGAAGTGTTTTGCAGCCTCAATAATTGTTATTATTATGATGACGATGCTAAGGGCTTGCTCAATAAATGGGAATTTTTATGATAACATTAGTCTTTAGAGTAGACAGAGAATTACCGTCTCTTTTCCCATCCCCAATAGGCCAGCTCTTCCCAGCCAAATCCTCTTTGTCTCCTGCCTTTAACTTCCTCTTCAAGGTCACCTCCAAGAATCCTTGAGTCTCCATTTCCACAGAAATGGCAGAAGCTTGGAGTTCAAGTGTGGTCAGGGATGAGAAACCCTTTCAGTTGAACCTTTCCTCCTCATCCTGTTCTTGCCAGTCAGGTCTCCCCACAATTTGATTACCTCTGGGCTGGAGACCTTACTACCTCACCTCTCCTGTGTGGCTGTTCCCATGTGTCTGTCTTTGTCTTTCTCCCTGCTTACCCCAGGAGACTTCAGCCTTCGTAATCAACATCCCTGACGGTTTAGCAAAGGGTCAATATTTAATAAGATAACAATCGAAATAGCAGTCCCTATTAGTTGAGCACCTGCTGTTAGTAAGATTCTCTGCTAAGTCCTATGCATGATTTATCCCATCGAGTCCTCAGAATTGTCCCTGTTTCACAGAGGAGGGACTGAGGCTCAAAGAGGTGACATCCTTTGGCCAGAGTCATACCATAGCTGAGCGTTAGCATCTGGATTTGAACCCAGGTCTGTCTGCTCTGGAGTGCAGCTCTAACTACAGGCTGGACAGGGAGAGAGGCAGCTCAGGCTTCCTTCTGAGTGTGTAGACTTGGGTGGCCGTTAATGCCACCTGCAGGTACAGGTGAGAGTGTGGGGGAGGGGTGGTGGGGCTAGGGGGCCTGGTGCCCAGGGGCGCTTACCCGGTGCTGGTGCTCATGGTGCCAAGAGTGGGGAGCTCCTGCCACCTGGAGGTGCCCTGGGAGCCAGCAAGGAGATGAGGGCCTGACTTGACCTGCTGGACCTATGATTCCTGGCCCAGCTCCTCCTCCCTCAGACGCAGGAATCCAGGCCCTAGCCCCTCCTCTCTCAGATCCAGGGGTTTGGGCCCTCAGCCCCGCCTCCCTCAAACCCAGGATTCCAGGCCCCCAGCCCCACCTCTTTCACATCTAGTACGCCAGCCCCCAAATCCTTCCAGAAATCCATGCATTCAGTTCTGTAATCTATGTGTACCCCACCTTCCTCCTCCACACAGTGTCCAGTCTCCCAGCCTTATCTTCTCAGGGGCCAAGTCTAGGCTCCAAGCTGCTCATCCCTAAGAACCAGAGGGCTTCAACCCCACGTCTCCTCAGAGAACTGTTCGTCCAATCTCTCAGTCCCTTGTGACCCTATATTCTTCCTTTAGCTATTGGGGTGCAATCTTCAGTCTTACCTTTCAAGACCGGAGAGTTTAGGTCCCCCAGCCTTTCCTGTGCAGTATGCAGGAATCTGCGTCCTTCTCCTCTTCCCCCGGACCCAGGAGTCCCCACCTTCCAGTCCCTCCTCGCCTGCCCTGTCAAGCTCTGTCAGAAGGGAGGCCGGCTCTGGTCTCCCTTCTCAACGAAGCGCCCCTCCTTCCTGCTCCCTCCCAGGCTGTCCCGCCTCCACATACCTGAGCACTCACCTGGCACAGCCCTGGTGGACAGGCCCCTGGGCGGGGCCTGCAAAAAGACCAGGGCAGGGGCTGGGATGGCCCAGAGTGGGGGTGGGGGTGGGACGGTAGGGACGTGATTGTTTCATCATAAGAACAATAGAGCTATAACAACAACATCCTTGTCTTTTGATGTCACCACTTGTTCCTGACTCAAATACTCCCTTCTAATTTTCCTAATATCTCCGGAAGTCAGAGGTTTGATTTCTACTTGTTTCAGGTCCAAGAGAGGGGCATCCATGTGAGAGGCAGGCCTCTCTTTCCATCTCTAGGGCTAGTGTGTCAGTCTCTGCTTTGTGCACACGCGGCCGTGATTCCTGCTGTCACTGGTACCCTCGACCCTCACCCCTCCTCTCCCTCATCCTTTGGACATTTTCCTCAATAACTCTCTGAGATGCTGATGGCTAAAACATGGCTCACTCAGTGCCTGGTACAACTCCAAGTACATTACACACACACAAAAAGAACAGGTTTCTCAGGCATGAAGTCTCCTTCCAAGAACTTTCGTGTGCCAAGGTCCTTGCTGACTGAGTTACACACAAATCCAGTGAGGTGAGTGTTGGGGACCTTCATTTCACAGATGAAGAAATGGGCCCATAAGGGTTAAGAGCCTTGCAAGGTCACACATGAAGTGAGTGCACAAGGTCAGGGGCCAAAGTTTGGACCTCTAAGGGTGGACATGCCACTCTCCTTTCTCATTGCTGATCCTCGCCACCATCGTCTCTCACTTGGACTTGCCTCCTAACTGGTCTTCCTGCTCCGTCCTCCGCCGCCCCCGCCGCTAGAATCAATGCAGGGACTTCACAGAAACCTAAGTCAATCATATCATAGCTCTGCTCAAAACCCTCCAGTGGCTCTCCATTCTCTGCATAAAAGGTGAGGTCTGCAGTGTCTTAAGGGACATTTCTTCAACCTCCTCTTCTTCCTTTTCCAGTCACTGTGTTTACTTTTCCCATCACTGAGGCCAGCACACTGGCCTCTTTGCTGTTCCCTTGTCCTGCCTTGGGGCCTTTGCACTTGCTGGTACCTCTTCCTGGAATGCCGTTCCCTCGCATATCCTTGTGGCTTGCTCCTCATCTCCTTCAGGTCTTTGCTTGAATGTCACCTTCTCAGAGGGACCTGGCTGACCACCCTATTTAAAATTGTAGCACCTCTTACTCTCCCCTCCTTCCTCATCTCCTCACCTGCTCCATACTTAATTTTTCCTCAGAGTGTTTATTGGCTTCTAACACACTATAGTAGATGTTCTTTGGCTTATTTTATGTCTCCCTGGTAGAATTAAGCTTCACAGGGGAAAACACTTTTGTATGTTCAGTCTCCCACTCTCTCTGAAGCATGTAGAAAAGTGTCTGGCACGGAGTGAGACATTTGTTGAATTAACGAGCTTTTTGTATTTGGTGCATTCATGTGCCTGATTGCTTTGTGTCATTCAACACATGTTGACCCCACAGTCTATGCTGAGTGTGGCTGGAAGCCAGAGAAGACATATCTTTGTCCTAGATTGAAGGGGAGGAAAGGACAGAGAGGAATTATATGGTGTGGTGTGCTGGCAAAGAGCCCGGGGACGTGGGTTCAAGTCCTGCTTTGTCACTTATTAATTTCGGTCATGTTCCTACCGTGAGTACACTATACATGTGTGTATATGTAAAATCCCCACCACAATCCATAAAACGGGTCCTGTGAACCCTATTTCCACATGAGGAAACTGATGCACATATGAATTAAGCAATTCGCCTACAATCACACAGCTAATACGTGATAGAGACAGTTGAACCCAGGCCACACCATCTAGACCCCGCTGCCATTTTGTGACCTGGCCCCTCTCTAGCTGTGTGACCCTGGCACATAACTTAACCTCTCTGGTTAAGGGCTCCAGTCCCCTGACTGAAAAATAAGATCACAGTTTTGGGAGGATTAAATGAGATTATAGAGAGCTCTTAGCACGGTACCTGGCAAAGAAGAAACGACAGGTGAGTGTGACAACCACAGAGATGACAGTTTCTCTTTGCATATGTGCTATAATGGAGGACATGAAGGGCATGTGGAAACCCAGAGAGGCTGCTCAGAGGGGTAGGGCAGGCTTCCTGGGGGAGGAGGGGCGACCAGAGCTGAACTTGAAGGGCGAGTTTGGCAGCCCAAGGTGGCCTAGAGAATGAGGGAGGAAGTCCTAGGCCAGGGAGCTGCCTGAGTCATGGAGGGGAGGGCCAAGAAGCAAGGGTACTGTGCACACCTAAGGGCTGGGCAGTGGTTCTCAGGTGTGCAGCAGGGAGGGAGTCTGAGTGTCTCTGTCTCCAGTTCCTGCTACTCTGTGTCCCTGTCATATCCATGCCATAAATGTTTTCTGAGCTGCTGCCTGGGTTGGGGGCTGAGGGAAGGAGCAGACCCCTTACTCTCTGTGACGCTGATGGGGGGAGTTGGCACCACATGCACAGAGGAGCAGATAGAGGCTCAGAGTGGGGAGGCCATTGGCCCAAGGTCACATGGGCTGTGACACAAATGCATATTTAGCTGATCCCTTCATGTGCAGGTGGAGAAACTGTCCTTATAGAGGTATTTGGTCTCCCGGATCTGAGGGAGGAGGCTGGAGGCCCCGCGCCAACCCCCCCACATGCTCCCCCGTCCTGAGCTGGAGGTGATACCGAAACCCAGAGCCTCCCAGAGCCTCCGCCCCAGTTCCAGGGCCCAGGGGCTCCCTCCTCCTTCTCTGACCGCAAAGGAGGCCCCACCCTCTCTCCAAACCTTAGCAAGTGGTTCCCAAATACCAGTGGGGGCTCCCACCCCTGCACAGTCTGACTCAGTAAGTCCTGGGCAGAGGCAACAAATCCAGTCTTGGAGGCTCAGTGGGGGTGGGGTGGGAGGATCGGGCACCTAAGGACCCAGCTCTGTCCAACCCCCTGCCTGCCTATACAGCCATAACAATGTCTTTCATTGAGTGAGCTTTAGGACTGTGGATCCAAGTTCACCTGTTTCCAAGCTGGAATAGCCTTGTCATCAGGGGAGGGGATCAGTATTTATTCTCTGGGTTAAGGGGGGTCCAGGAATCAAACAATTCTCCACTGGGACTTCATAAGCTAAGATCCCCTGTGTGTCATATCTGAAACCACCCCTATCTCGTCCCTCATCTTCCTCTCCCTATGACCACCTAAGAGGAGGATTTGCCGTTGAATTGTCAGACAAGAAGGAGGGGTCAAATTCACGGGGAATGGGAGGTATGGCAGGGCCTTGGGGGAGTAAATAAAATGGAAGCAGAGTCTCAGGGAGATATGTTTACTCATGTGTTATTAATTTATTCATTCAATAAATGGTTCCTGAGGCCTAATTTGTGCCTCACTCTTTGCCCTCCAGAAGAGAGTCTCGTTGAGGAAATAGACCCTGCTGACACCCACAGTCACCTTTCACAGTGACACGTGTACTGGAGGTGGCCCAGGGCATTGTGTACTCCCAGAGGAGGCCTTTATGTCAGCTTTGTGTGAGGCCACAACAAAGTCTTCCCTGATTCAGTGATAACTGGATGGGTTCTGAAGGGTGACTAGGAGTTTGCTAAGGAAGAGGTAGCAAGGAACGACATTCTAAGCAGGGGTGGGGGATGAGGGATGGCGGGTTGGCGAGGAGAGGGGAGGGTGGCACACGTGAAATCCCGAAGTCATGCAGTAGCAAATACTTGAGTACCTACTATGTGTCACCCACATTCTAAATGCTGAGTGGAAGACACCCCTGCCATCATGTTATTGTCATCCTAGTGGGTGTGGTGGGGAGTTGGAAGATAAAACAGGCAGGAACACACACATGATTAAGACTTCGAGATTGTAGTAAGTGCTGTGGAGGAAATGAAACACAGGTGGAGAGTTGGGCCGACCAAGGGACAGGCAGGCGTGATCACTTCAGGTGGGGAGGTCAGGGGTGTCTTCTCTGACGAGGTGGCATGTGAACTTTGACCTGAATTTCGAGAATGAGAGAGGGTTTCAGGCTGAGGGAGCACCTTGGGAAGGCTGGGTGGGGAATGTCTGTGGGAGGTGTGGCTGGCTGGAGGAGGTGAGCCCAGAGACCTAGCTATGAGGACGGTGGTGATGTTGGTGAGAACAATGCCGGCAGCAGATGAGAGGGTGGCCAAACTCCAGCCCAAATGGGTTTGCCCCAAGCCTGAGTCTCAAGAAGCTCCTAGTCTGGCTTGGGATGTGACACAATCATGGGCTGCCCTAAGGATGCCATGTGGAGGTGGCTCAAGCAATTCCTCGCCAGGCGAAGGGGTTAGGATAGGTCTCTCCTTGGACTTCCTCCAGGCCTGCCAGCAGGCAGAAGGGTGGGGAGTGACACCAGGAGGGAGGGTCTAGGAACCGGCCCAGCAGGAGGTGGAGGGTGAGGGAGGGAGGCTGGTGGCAGAGTTGTTTGTTCTCTGGGAGGAATGAAATGAGAGGTGCTTGGCTACAAGGGGGGCGGGGGTGCTGGGCCCAGGGGCGGTAATGAGGAAAGGACTGCAGTCGGATGGGAGTTTGGTATTGAGTGGGAGCAAGTGACTTTGCTCTCTGAACAAATGACTCTCGGTTTATTCTCGTTTCTTTGTCTCTAAGACTAGCAGAAGTCCTGGCACCTGCTGTAAAGGCTGTGAACAGACGTGTAAAGTGCTTAGATTAGGGTTTGGTGCTTAGACAAAAAAAGAACCAAAAACTGAATGATCAAGGGAACATATGGTGACAAGCGTGGCTCTGCAGACAGACAGCTCTGAGTTATAGTGCTGGCTCTGACACCTCAAGCAATGGGCAGCCTCAGTTTCCCCAGTTCTAAGCTTCTGATGGTCATTCATTCATTGTACTTATTCATTCATTCGACGAATGTTTATTAAACATTTGCTCTACACCTGGCGCTGCTCTTGGGTGAGGGCCGAGGGGTGGGACAGGAAGTCAGAGGTAGTGAGTGACAACTATCCTGGGTCCTCAGGGTCCCCATAGGGATCAGAGAGACTGACGAAGCTATAGAAGTGTTCTGATCAAGTCTGTTTTAATTGACATTAAATTAACCATCTTAAAGTGAACAACTCTGTAGCATTTAGTACGTTCACGATGCTGTGCGACCATCAGCATCTACTTCCAAAACACTTTCATCTCCCCAAAATAAAGCCCTGTGCCCATTAACAGTTGGTCCCCATTCCTCCCTCCCCCAGGTAAATCTGCCTCTACAGATTTACCTATTCTGGACGTTTCACCTAAATGAAATCGCACACTATGTGACCTTGTAGTGTTTTTGAGGTTCATACATGTGGGGGCGGGGAGAGAGATAGAGAGAGAGAGAAATGAATTGGGCGCCATAAACCATCTGATGGGGAAAGCAGAGGGAATTGTGAGGGAATTCTCTTAGCACCTGGGACAGCACCCAATACATATCAGGAATTTATTAAGAACATTAGCATCAGCAACGATAAACGCTCATAGCCTACGTGGAGTCTAAAGACAGATTCTAAACATCTTGGGTGTGTTTGGGAGTCAGGTAGGAGGAGGTCCTCAGAGGAAGGAGTTTTCATGCATTGTTCTCTTTATAACAACACTCACAGTCAGCGGTGTTCTGGCACTTATAGCGGGGTTAGGTCCTTGTTGGGAACTACTTCACGCCTCCTTCCAAACTCTGACAGGGGCCAGCAAACTATGGCCCCCTGCTTGTTTTTGTAAATAAAGTTTTATTGGGATGCAGCTGTGCTCATTTGTGTGCAAAGTCTGAAGCTGCTTTCCTGCTATAACGGCAGAATAGTTGCAACAGGAATTGTATGGCCCCCAAAGCCGAAATTATTTGCTATCTGGCCCTTTGCAGAAAGCGTTTGCCAACCTCTGCTCTAGAGGTAGATGATATTAGGAGCCCAATTTACAGAAGAGGGGAAAGAGGCTCAGAGAAGGAAAATGCTTTATTGACGGTTGAGAGAAAACCAGCATTTGAACACAGTACCCATGTTCTTTTTATTATCATCATTATCATTATTATTTTTAAATTTTTCATCATGGTAAAAACACATAACATTGAAAAATGTACAGTTCTGTGGCATCAGGCACATCCACTCTGTTGTGCAGCTGTCCCCGCCACCAACCTCCAGTACTCTTTCTGTCTCTACGAAGTCGACGACTCTAGGCACCTCAGAGAAGTGGATCCATACAGCGTCTGTCTTTTTGTCACCATCATATTTCATTCGGCACAATATTTTCATGGTTCACCCATGTACGTCAGTTCCCTCCTTTTTAAGACTGAACGATATTCCACTGTCTGTATGTACCACGTTTTGTTTCTCCATCCATCAGGGGACACTTGGGTTACCACGCCCACACGTTTCACCACGTCTCATGGATGGTACTGCCTGCACAAACAAGAGACCATTCTCTAAGAATTTTGAGAAAATGCAGATGAACAAAAAGCGAAAAACAAAATCACCCATCTCCCTGTCTGGCAGACACTTCATATGGAATGTCATAGTGTTTTTCTTTTTTACTCTAAAAACATGCATATTAGTATATAATCTTTAAAAAAGGGGAGTCAGACTGCTTCCCCTCTCCCCCACTGTACTGGTGCTTAATTAAGAAACTCATGATCTTAAACTTTTCTTAAGCCTGATAAAGGCATAGAAGTCTGTCCAGAAACACACACAGATGAATTAAGTTTTACTGTCAGTGTGAGGGCAAGGACCCTGTGTGTCTTGTCACCCAGTGTCTAGTTCACCCAGTGTCTGGGGTTTGTAGGTGCTCCTACTGACAGACACTGAGGATGATTTTGCTTCTAGTGTGTCATATTTCTTTCCTAATGACTAATTAGTGGCATACAAGGGGAATGCCTGAATCAAAGATATGCACAGATGGTTTTGCCAAGTATTGGAATGGCCTTTTAGGAAGGCTGTACTAATTTACACTCCCACTGGCAATGATGAGGACCTGTTTTACCACATCCTTGCCAACACTGGGTATTAGCATTGTTTTGATCTTTCTAATTTGATAGGTGAAAAATATTATGTTCTTAATAATCATTTATTTGATTGCCAGTAAGGCTGAGTAGTTTCATACATTTGTTGACTTTCTTTGCATATTGCCCATCATACCCTTTGCCTATGCTCCCTTTTGTGTCGGGGAGGGGGGGTGAGTCTTTTTTTTCTTATTGATTTATAAGGGCTCTTTACATATTAAGGATACCAATTCTTTGTTATTTTGGTAGGTAAGAGAAGCCAAAAGTTGAGAGAGGGGAAGTCAGTGCTCAAGGTACACATTTAAGAAGAGGTGGATCAGGAATTTGAAACGAGATCTGTCTAGATCAATGTTTACCATAGTCTCATCATACCTTCTCCTTTCCCAGGTCTTGCCCCTTTCATGATCCAGGAGCCTTGAGATCCCATAATCTCAGAAGAGAGGCCTCTCACCAGACCCAGCCACCCTTACTACATCCCACTAGCAAACCTGTTCTTTAGTTTGTTGTATAGCTGCCTCTTCCTCCCTCAGCCCAGGGGTCCAGGCCCCCAGCCTCTCCACCAACAGACCCAGGTGTCCAGACCCCCAGCCCCTCCTCCTTGAGATCTGGGAGTCCAGGCCCTGAGCCTCTTCCTTCCTCACACTCGAGAGGCCAGACCCCCAGCTTCTCCTCCCTCACACTCAGGAGTCCAGGCTTCCAACCCTTCCTCCCTCAGCCCCGGGAGTCCAGGCCCCCAGCTCCTTCTCCTTCAGACCCAGCAGTTGGGAACCTAGGATAATAGGTCCTGTTTCTGAGCATCGAAATTCTTAAATCTACAATAGAGTCTGGAAGAAAGTACTACTGGTGCCACCGTCTTAGATGAGGACGCAGGCTGATGTACTTGACACACACGGAGAAGCTCAGTCTGGAGGAGGCAGCTGCGGGATTGGAATCCTGGTTTCATTCCAGATCTAAGGGTGTGATGTCATTCGAACGACGCATATAGGCCTTGCCCCCGGCCCCGCCCCCAAACCACGGCTCCGCCCCCGCCCCGTAAACTACCATTCCCAGGAGGCGCAGCGCTCGCTCCGCATCCCCATAGGTACCCGCTACTCCGGCGCCCCCCCTCGCCCCGCCTCTTTCAGGAAGTCACAGGTCCTAGCCGAGCCTGCCCTTCCCCACGTGAAGCTCAGATCGCGCGCTCCTTGGAGGGACCCGGGCGGCGGGTCTGTGGGTGGCCTTGCTTTGGGTCCCGCTCCTGCCCGGAATGAACCGCTACCTTGTGCCGGCGTCCCTGCTGGGCACTGCGGTGGGTGGCGCAGTGCTGTTCAAGTGAGTAGTGCGGGTGATGGCAGGTCTGTCGGCCACCGAGGGAGGGAAGTCGGGTGGAGACCACCAACTCCTCACTTACTCAGGAGCTCTCCAGCTCACCCCCCCAGCAGTATCTCCAGAGGGTGTGTGTGGGGGGCAAATCTGGGCCCCGAGACAGCAGGTCATGGCCAAGGTCACCCGGAGGAAGGAGCAGATCTGGGCCTTTGGGCTAGTTGTTTCGGACTTTGGTGAGTTCATTCATTCAGCGTATATTTGTTGACCAGTTCACATGTGTCACTGTGCTGACCTAGGTGCAAGGCAAATGTACGCCACCTAAGCCCTCCTTATCCGAAATTAGCAGCACAAATTGAATTGCCCAAATCAGGAAACATGATACTCCTATTGCATTTAATGTATGCATAGTTCTTGTCTTTCCTAGGCTAATTCACTTAAAAACAAAACAAAACAAAAAACCCCCACAAAACCACAGCTACCAAACATTCTATAGCAGCACCGTTCAGTAGATGAGAGTGTTACCTTTGCTGTGTGCATTACTATAGCAGTGGTACGTGGCTAATGAGCAGTTAAAGCATGACTATATTATGCCTGCAGTTAACAATATGATATTGTATGGTACACTTAAAAAGTTTTTAAGGGGGTAGGTCACATGTTGTGCTCTTACTACAATTTGAAAAAGAAAGGATTTTCAATATGTAATTTTACACAAGAGAAGAGATTGGCTGGAAGTTAAAGTTAACTGGAATTTTGAATTTTTTAAAAGGGCCTAAAATATAGACTAAATCTCTTTGAATAATTAATTACTTTGGGTTTATTTATCTGCTCTATGATAAGGCTTCATTTTGAACTTGTTCCTCCTGGTCTGATAACATCTTTTGCATTTACTTGGTGAGTATCTTGTTATTTATAATTCATTAAACTGCTGCTCTTGTAAATATGAATGAGATTTTTTTGGAAAGCTCTAGAGGATGGAATAAATATATAGAATTATGGTATTAAAATCTATTGGCCATTGTTTTTATTTTTTTTTAGACCTTTGTCTTTCAGTTCTGAAAAAGCTAAAAAATAAAATAAAGTGCCAGCATGAAGAGAATGGAAAATAACTGAATGCCCTGGTGGGGGGCGGGGAGAAGAGATATGGCTATTTTTAATTTAAATTAAAAATTAGCCTCAGGTGGCTGGCGGCTACCATGTCCTTCTCTCTCTCTCCTTTTTTTTTTTCAGTGCTCCGCTCTCGTGTGGAGATGGCATTGTTTTTTTTGGTCAGTCTCCTATTGGTGACATTTGGTGGTTTCCAGTTTTTAGTCTCTGGGGGATATGGGTACAGTAGCAGCATCATGACCCCCCCACGGATGTGCACGTTCCAATGCTCAGAACCTATGAATATGTCACCTTACCTGTCAAAGGGAACTTTGCAGATGTTATTGAGTTAAGGATCTTGAGCTGGGGAAATGATTCTGGGTTATCCAGGTGGGCCACTTACATTGCAAGGGTCCTTAAAGGAGGGAGGCAGGAGGGTCAGAGTCAGAGGCTTGAAGACGGAGGATGGGGCCACGAGCCAAGGGATGCAGGGACCTCTAGAAGCTGGAAGAGGCAGGGAAACCATTCTCCCCTCAAGCCCCCAGAAGGAACTCCCTGCAACACCTCCTTTTATCCCAGTGAGACCTGCAGACCTGTGGAGAATACATTTGCCTGGTTTTAACCATTGAGCTTGTGGCAGTTTGTTATAGCAGCCATAGGAAATTAAGACAGTGGTTCTCTATAAAATAACACTGTCACTTCCTGGAGGCTTCCCCACACCAGGCTGTGCTCCGCTCTTCACCTGCAACAGGATGACCACCCCATGAAGTTACGCTAGGTCCTTTCCATCTTTCAATTGGGGGAACATGTGCCCGAGATTGAAGCCATCGGGGTCACCTATGGTGAGTGGACAGACAGATGGAATTGACTGTGCCGTTTCTTACCTTCAGGGACTATGTTGCTGGTGGGGCATGTCCCAGTAAGGCCACCATTCAGGGGAAAACTGTCATTGTGACGGGTGCCAACACGGGCATTGGGAAGCAGACCGCCCTGGAGCTAGCCAGAAGAGGTGAGGCCCTGCCTTCTCTGCCTGAGGCTAGGGGAGTGGCAGGAACCAGACTCATGTTGGCTTAAGCCAAAAAGGCTGGTGTCCCTGGACGAGGTAAGGAGGAGTTCGGGGTCTCGGAGGAGACTGTGGACACTCGGCATTTTTTGGTTTTGGTGTTCCCTGTATTGGCCTTGCTCTTTCCCACTGCAAATGGACTCAGTCGTCCTGGGTGGCTCAGGGCCTGGGTCAGAGGTCAGGTTCAAGACCTGGCTCAAGCTCTTCTACACGTGCTGCTCAGGCGTTTTGTAGAACGCCCTTCCATTTGAGTGCCTGACATTTTTGTCAAGGTCGGACTGGGAGTTTGGAGGAATTTCACGGAGGAGAGGTGCCTTCCTCATCACACCAGATCCCCTTAGAAGGGGCAGGACTTCTGCTGAGTCAGGCCTGAGAAGGGGCGGAGTCCAGGTTTTGGGTTTGACCCGTCAGAAGACCAGGGCTAGTTGCTGGGACAGGTGTGAGGGCTGGGGACAGCAGA
Source organism: Pteropus medius (assembly GCF_902729225.1). NCBI lineage: Eukaryota > Metazoa > Chordata > Mammalia > Chiroptera > Pteropodidae > Pteropus > Pteropus medius. The sequence goes on from NW_024355109.1 coordinate 1,462,048, forward strand.
AACTTTCTTGGGGCTTGTTGAGTAGTGGTGGCCAGAGAAATGGGTCCCTGATGGACTAGCCTGAGCTGCCTGTCCAACCCTGAGGTCCGAGTGGTGGGGAGCCAGGATGGGCTCCTTCCACCACATGAAGTTCTCCCATGGAGCACACCTGCCCCTCTCAGGAAGAGGTGGGAAGGGAAATTGGGCAGACACACCCACTGCTGTCCTGGGGGCTGGGCCCCGGGGAGGATGCATAGACTGGGGAGTCTGATGAGTTCCATTTCAGGGGACAGTGGGATGTGTAGGAGGCGGCTGGGTCCCTTGTGGGTGGCTGGGTCCCTTGTGGGCAGAACCACAGATCCATATGGTCTTCTCAGTCCTCAGTTTCCTGTTTTTACTTTTCTAATTCTTTTTTAAAAAAGTTATTTTTATGGCTGTTGAGATTTAATCCACATGCCACACAATTCACTCATTTAAAGTATACACGTTGAAGGTTTTTAGCATGTTTCCAGAGCTGTGCAATAATCGCCACATTCAATTTTAGAACATTTTCATCATCTTGAAACTAAACCTTGCTTCTCTTAGCCATCCCCCCCTCAATTTCTCACCGCTCCCTAGGAAACCATGTCAACTTTCTCTGGATTTGCCTGTTCTGGACATTTCATATAAACGGAATCATGCACTATGTGACCTTTGGTGTCTGGCCTTCCTCACCCAGCATCATGTTCTGTGTCACAGGACCTGTCTCTCAGCTTCATTCCTTTTTCATGGCTGAGTAATATAGACAGACCATATTTTGTTTATCCATTCATCTGTTGATGGACACTTGGGTTGTTTCCACCTTCTGGCTGTTGTGACTGGTGCTGCTGTGTATATGTGTGCACACATTTTTGTGCAGACTTTGGTTTCCATTTGTGTTGGGTGCACATACCTAGGAGTGGATTTTTAAAAATAATTTTTTTCTCTCTCGGGCTTCCAGGAGGCAACATCATTCTGGCCTGTCGAGACATGGAGAAGTGTGAGGCAGCAGCAAAGGACATTCGCAGGGAGACACTGAATCACCGCGTCAATGCCCGGCGCCTGGACTTGGCCTCGCTGAAGTCCATCCGAGAGTTTGCAGCGAAAATCATTGAAGGTAGGAGGGAGAACGCTGGCCTTGAGGAGTGGGTTAAATCAGGACTGAACCTTGTGGCCCACAACGCCAAAAATTTTTACTGTATGGTCCTTTTCAGAGAAAGTTTCCTACTCTGCAGGAAAACAAACTCTTTCTGCATTAGCTTGGATCCCGCAGGAAGCAAAGGCCAGGATGGGACCTGGAGGAGGAGTTAGCTAGGGGAAGAGGGGCAGAAACAGTGATTCACCCATTGTTTCCTGAAGTTTTCTGGCTCTCTCTTGGGTGATGCCAGAGACACAGATGAGTCGCATTCAGGCTCTGCCTCCAAGGAGCACCGGGTCCCGTGGGGACACAGCCGTGATGATCCACGCACTGTTGCAGGACCCACAGGCACAGTGCAGAGTACTGGACCTCCCACGCCCTTTGCTGGTGTTTCTCTTTGCAAATCCAGGGATTATATGCTTTTATGCTCTTCTGTTGCGTTGATTGGTGACTCACGCTTTTCACTTCCCATCTGATGTTCTCAGAACTATTCATGTATTTCTTTTTTCGAAGAGGAATAACCTTTCCAGGATTAAACGTTCAGAAAGTAAGGAAGAGGAGACAGTGAAAGGTCTGCCTGCCGCGTGGGCCTCTAGCTACCCAGATGCCTTCCTCACACGTGTTCACCATTCCCTTCTGGAGACAGTTTATCCATTTATAAAGCAGGCAGGTGTAGACCCCACCCCTTGGCTTTTTTATACAAATCGCAGCCTATGACATGCTCGATGTTCCTGCTTTTTTCTCCCCTGTTCTCTCTTATAGATTGGTGTAGTAGACATAGCACCCTCATTCCTGGGGCTACATTGTATGGCTGTGACAGGTGATGTTACTGGTTCTCTACCAATGGCTGCTTGGCCCCCAGCCTTTCAGGGGTCTGTGCAGGGTTGCTGTGAGCATTCTCACGTATGCATGCTTTCTCACGCAAGTGAGGGTATCTGCAGATTCTGAGACAGTCTTTTCCTCTCCACCCAGCTTCATGTTCAGAGAAAGCAGGGGAGCTAGCAGGAGACAGAGCTATTGATAAGAAGAGGTGAAGAAATGAACATTTACGGACTTACGGGGTGTTTTTTTTTTTTTTTAAACTCCCAATGCAAAGAAATACATGTTCCTTATGTAAAATCTATGAAATCCTTCATAGTATAAAGAGGACAGAACTAAATACCTTTGATTCCACACCAACCCCAAGGGAATCACTGTTAATCATTTTCCTTCCTACATCATGAAGCTTTCACTTCAAAAACATAGCTACCATTTTTTATTTTAACACTACAAATTGACAATATGCAGGAGGAATTGCAAAAGGAGAAACTGAGTCACAGAAGAACTGTGTGACTTGGCTGGGATCATGCAGCTGGTCAGGGTAGAGCTGGTGGACTCGAACCCCCATCTGATGGGCTCCAGAGCTTGTGTTCCTGGTGGGTATGCTATATTCCCTTATCCCCAAATAAAGGATAAAATATAAGCTCTGTTTATTAGGTGCTAGATGATTAATTCATTAATTCCATTGATCCCAAAAACCACTAGGAGTGTTATGGGTTCTGTTGTATCGTCACCAAAAAAAGATGTGTTGGGGTCCTACCCTTAGTACCCCAGATTGTGACCTTTTTTAGAGGTAGGGTCTCTATAGAAGTAACCAAGTGAAAATGAGGTCACTAGGGTGGGTGCTAATCCAATCTGACTGGTATCCTTATAAGAAGAGACCAGGATGACCATGCAAGGACACAGAGACAAGATGGCCATCTACAAGCCAAGGAGAGAGGCCTGGCACAGGTTCTCTCACATGGCCTCAGAGGGAACCAGTCCTGTGACACCTTGGATGTCCAGCCTCCAGACCTGGGGGATGACAGACTCCTGTTGCGCAAGCCACCTAGTGCGAGGCCAGAGGTCAGGGTGTTGGCAGGCTGCACTAGGTAGAATCATTTGCTGCTCTTCTAGCTCCCGGTGGTGGCTGTCAACCCTCGTGCTCCTCGGCTTGTAGCTGCACCTCTCTGCTCTCTGCCTCTGTCATTACACCACGGCCTCCCCACATGCATATCTGTGTCCAGGTTTCCCCTTCTTACAGAGATACTAGTTGTGCTGCATAGGGCCCACCCTCGGACCTTGTCTTCACTTGATTACTTCTGCAAAGACTCTATTTCTAGAAAAGATCACATTCATAGGTTCCGGGTGGACGTGGATATTTGGGGGACACTGTTCAGCCCAGCCTAGGTGCGGAGCTGATGTGTTTGCCCTGACTCGTCTTCCAGAGGAGGAGAGAGTGCATGTCCTGGTCAACAATGCGGCTGTGATGCGGTGCCCCCACTGGACCACTGAGGACGGCTTTGAGATGCAGCTGGGCGTCAACCACCTGGGTGAGGCTGTGGGCTGCGTGGTATGGGTGTCCCCAGTGGGCCAGACACAGGCTCAGGGTGGGGATGCCCTCCTTCACTCTCCAAGGCAGCCACGTCACATATTGGCTCAGGGATTTGCCTGATCATCTCTAGACACTCAGTCCATCTTTCAGATCATCAGCCTCCTGACCACTTGTCTCTTTGTCCGTCCTCCAGTCTCAGTCTGTCCTTCAGTCACTCTCAGTCTATTTGTTGTCACCCTTGATGCACTTGGGGTTCTGTTAGAAGGACAAAGGGGCAATGAGTCACACTGGGTCAAGGCCCGCCCTAGTGACCTTACTTAAAGACCCATCTCCAAATAAGGCCACATTCTGAGGTCTTGGAAGGTGGGACTTTGACATATTTCTTTGGGGAGCAGGGAGAAGAATGGACATAGTTTAACTCTTAACACACTTGTTACTGTCATTCACACCCTATTGGTGGGGACTCAGTTACATGATCTGTTGTAGCTGCAAGGGAGTCTGGACACATCATCTTTCACTGGGCCATCTTGTGCACAGCCAAAAATCCTATTACTGAAGAAGAAATGGAGAAGAGATTTTGGGAGACGGCAGTCAGTCTCTTCACCAGCTGACCTCATAAAGTTATCACATGGCTTGACATTTGGGGCTGGGTAATTCCTTGTGAGGACTGTCCTTTGTGTTGTAGGGTGTTGAGCATTGTCCCTTGCCTCCATCTACTAGATGGCAGTAGTGTCTCCACTTCTCTTTGTAGTTGTGACAACCAAAATTGTCTCCAGATGGTGTCAGATGTCTCCTGGGGGCATTATTGCTTCCAATTAGGAACTGTGTTTTACTGGGAGGATAATGTCCTCAGCAAGGGACGTGGTAAGTGTTCAGTAAGAGTTATCTTTTCGTCATCTTTCTTCTAGGTCACTTTCTTCTGACAAACTTACTGCTGGACAAGCTCAAGGCTTCAGCCCCTTCACGGATCATTAACCTCTCATCCTTGGCCCACATTGCTGGACACATAGATTTTGATGACCTAAACTGGGAGAAGAGGAAGTATGACACAAAAGCGGCCTACTGCCAGAGTAAGCTGGCCGTCGTCCTGTTCACCAAGGAGCTGAGCCAGCGGCTGCAAGGTTTGTATGTGGCCTCCATCTTCCCTTAGCTCTGAGCCTGGCACAGTCCTGCTGTGACCCTGGGTCAATGGGAGATCAAGCACTGGCTCCAGGACAGAGTAGGCAAAAGAGTGACACACACACCACTAGGGTCCCTGCTGGTGCCTGAAGCAGACATCACTAATCAATCACAGCCTTCCTCCCTGCTCATCTAGGATAGGCATCTGAGCCTTTGGTGCTCTAGGCCAATGGACATTTGTCAATAACTTTGGCTGTCATTTCGGGGAGTGGAAATGGGGTAGATATTGCTACTGACGTCTTGTGGACAGAAGCCAGGGTTGCTGCTCAATATCCTACAGTGCACAGCTTAAAAAATGACTAGACCTCTGTGTCCATAGTGCTGAAGTTGACAAGTCTGCCCTTCACTCTTGCTTCTCAAAGTGGACCAGCAGCGTCAGCTCACCTGGGAGCTTGTCATCATTGCAGCATCTCAGACCCTATCCTGACTAATGCTTCAGACTCTGGGGGTGGGGCCCAGTGGTCTGGGTTTCTCTAGCCCTCCACGTGATTTTTACACACACTCAGATTGAGAGGCTCTTCTCCGGGCAGCCATGAAACAGCTGCCTTGCAAGATGAAACCACCTGGCATGGAGGTTTCAGAGCAAGAGGGCAGTGTGAGTTCAAGGGTAGGAAATGGGGGAGCCCCAGAACTCAGGGCAGGCAGCGTCAGGCTTCCTAGTAATGAGGGAACCTGGTGTCTGCCCCCTCCTCCCAATTTTCCCTCCTCTCCCCAGGCACAGGTGTGACCGTCAATGCTCTGCACCCTGGTGTGGCCAGGACAGAGCTGGGCAGACACACAGGCATGCACAGCTCTACCTTCTCCAGCTTCACACTCGGTAAGTCCCCTCCCAGCCTGTTGTCCCTTCGTTGAACCCCACCCTCCCAGCTTGGGGCCCAGGACCCTCCCTCAGTGTATTAGGACTAATAGGGTATGTGTAGACATTTAGGGACATTTATTAGAAGAGGTTGGCTTATGATTTATGGAGGCCGAGAAGTCCCATGACCTGCCTTCGCTTGGCATGCTGGAGGCTGGTAGTGTAGTTCCAGCCCACAATTTAGACCTGAGAACCAGGGATGCTGACTCTGTAAGTCCTATCTGAGTCTGAAGGCCAGGAGTGCTGATGTCTGAGGGTGGGGGGAGGTGGATGTCCCAGCTCAAGCAGTGAGAATGGATTCACCCTTCCTCACCTTTCTGTTCTATTCTGGCCTCAACTGAGTGCCTGCTGCCCACCTGGGTTTCCTTTACTCAGTCCATCGATTCAAATGCTCCTGGTCATACCCTTAGACACTCAGCTCTCTGGTTGTCCTTTAGTCCAGTCAGGTTGACATAAAATTAACATCACCCTCAGAGACTGTCTTGAACTTTGCTCTGCCCCTCCCCTGTGTCTTTCATGGTGCAAAGAATAAGTTGCTTTTCTATTTTGCCAGTCTCAGAGTAGCCCCAGGAAAGAGGCCAGAGCCTGTTTGATGAGAAAACAGTCTCAGAGAGGGCATCAGTGGAGCCAACTCCTGGCTGTGCTCAGGGTAACCTCAGCTTCACCCAGAACTAGCTGTGCCACCTAGGGGAGCGACTTCACCTCTCTGAGCCTGTTTTCTCATGCAAAGTGAGGACCAGAACAGTCACTGAGAGGCTTAGATGGTTAGATGAGACCTCCCTCTAAAGGGCCAGCACAGTGCCTGGCTAAGATTTAAGCCAAATAAACAATTAGAACTTTATAATTAGTATTTATAATCCTGAGAAACATTTAGTGGGTGGGTACTAAGTGTCAAGGATCTTAAGCTGAGGCTGACACTGGAGACAGTCAATAAATACAAGTTATTTTAGAGCACGATGGAGTAGGTTAAGGATGCAGGGCTGACTGAGAGGAGGGAGAGCTTCTGTTTGCCTGGGAAAAGCCAGGGAGGCTTCCTGAGGGAGGCAGCTTTAGGGCTGGTCCCTGCACCTGGAGGGATTCGGCTGGGCAGTGCCAGGGAAGGGAACTCCTGCTGGAGGGAACCACAGGAGCAATGGCCTGGAGGCGGGCTCTGTGGAACTCCAGGCCAACTTCTGGCCTCAGTGGGCCCTGCATCGTGGGGGTGGAGCAGGGCTTTTTGTGCCCTCCTCTCGGAGTGTGTGTGGACTGATTGCAGGGCCCATCTTCTGGCTACTGGTGAAGAGCCCCCAGCTGGCAGCCCAGCCCAGCACCTACCTGGCTGTGGCAGAAGAACTGGAGGGTGTTTCTGGAAAGTACTTCCATGGACTCAAAGAGAAGGCTCCTGCCCCTGAGGCCGAGGATGTGGAGGTAGCCCGGAGGCTTTGGGCTGAAAGTGCCCGCCTGGTGGGCTTGTAGTCTCAGGGGCCTTCTGTGAGGGGACAGCCCCTCCCCAAATAACCTGGGAGCGGGTGTGAAAGCCACTAGGGAAGCGGAGTCGTTAGACCAACCAAGACTAGCTGCCATGCCCGCATCACCCTTTAGGTGGCGACATTGAGATTGTATGAGCCTCAAGATCAAGGAACCTGGTTGTCATGCCCACATCACCCTCTAGGTGGCAGCATTGACCTATTTTTTCTCTTGTGGCCACAGTGGTTCAGACTGCAGGTGGGCACGTGACCCGCGGGCTGGCTGGGGCACTACGTCCTTCTGCCAGCAGGTGAGCTGGGCCCGCCAAGGGAGGAGCCAGATCCCCCTGCTGTGGGCCATGATGGGGAACTGTTGTGGCCATGGACAAGCTGTCTGCCAGACACAGCCAAGTTCATGATTCTAGTCTCTTCTCTGACTGAATCTTGTTTCCTTCAGTTATAGAATGTGCAGGAAAGGTGATTACCTCATGGGTGGCGGGTCACTGCCTGGCTCCGTGAATGACAACTGTGCATTCCTTGTCAGGGAAAGTTCACTGAGGGTCTTACACGAGCCATGGTGTGGGGGATACCCCAAGAACAGGGTGACACAGACCTGGCCTTGTCCCTGAGTCATGCTGAGGACAGCTGCTGCTGCCCTTGACCCAAGATGCCTGGGGTCACGACCTTCCCTTGCCCATAGAGTTTCAAAATTGCCCTTTAATAATGATAATAAAAAATCTAACTGAGTCATAGGTTTTATTTTCTTCCTCCATACCTGTGGCGAAGTGACAATGAGTGGACAAGTCATGTATTTCCTCCGTTTGGGAAGCAGAGATGTCAGTTTAAATATCATCAGGCCAGTGAACCAATCAGATGTTCAGACGTTTAGAAGAGAAAAGGTCCTTCCTTTCCATGTGACAGATAGCCGTGTGTTAGAAGTGGGGCTGGCCCTGAGCTTGGACACAGAATCGAGGCAGGAGGCTCCAAAAGCTGAGTAATAAAGGTAAATATTTTAACATTAAAAAATCTTAATATTTGAGACACTATGGAGGCCAGGGTTGATGCGTCACATCCTATAATACACAGAACAGCACAGAATGACTGGTCCCAGATGCCAGCAGTGTCAGGGAGGGGAGGCAGAATCAAAGGCAGCCAAAACACTTCATACGCAGTTTTGTTTCTGTTTCCACATCAGACCAAAGTAGCCAAAGGCTGTGTCTGGGATGACCTGACACCGGTAGGCAGCTTCCGACATGAACCCTGATGGTCCCCGCCTCCCCATGTTCCAGATAAACCAGGTTCCTTTCCCTCATTTTAAGTTGATGAGCCATCTGCCACCTTAATCCTTCTTTGCCACAGAAAGTGACAGGTTCTAGGAATTAAGATGTGTTACATGGGGGGGCGCATGGGGCGGGGCAGAGTCACTCTTCTTTGTCATCCTTTTCAAAAATCTGCTTCCTTGGCTTTTCTCATGACTATGAACTTCCCTGAATGCTTTCCATCGGTTCCTTTCTGCTCAAATTAAGTGGACCCAGCTTTACTGGTGTTGCTTGCAAGCTAATCAGTTTGAAATGAGCAGATGTTATCAGGAACTTCCTGCTACGCGTGGGTGTCTTAGCAAGAAGATGAGTTGGAATTTAAAGTCTGGTTCTGGAGCCCACTGTTTTTTTGGGGGTCTGATCTAAACGAAAGGAAGGAAGCCTCCTCTGTTATGTAAACACTTGCAACGTGGCTCCAGGCTGACTCTGGCCATAAACCCTTATGACAGTTGTCCGCTTCCTTTCTGAAACTGAGAAACCTCAAGAACTACAAGCGTTGACTCACAAATTATTGTCATCTTTGCCTATGTTCCTGAAGGCTTTGAGGTGGCTCACATACCCAGCTATAACCTTTATAGATGAAAGATGATAAAAACCAATCTAAAAACACGTTCACAACCCACAGACGCCCAGACAGGAGATTGTGGCAACGTAATAAGCAGACCGAGGAAGTGAACCTGAAAGGGTGATGCTTTGGGGGTTGGACCTTCACATAAAGAATACCAAGTCTGTGTGAACTTCTCACACTGCTCTTTGGGGCTTGAGAATTCTGCCAGGATGCTCTGGCTGCTGGTGACGGAGAATACTGAAGGGTGTGAGTTAGGGTGGTATTTGCTTGCCACACCAGCGATTTCATAGAAGTGGTTCAAGGGTATTAGGACAGGCTTGGGTTTGGTAATGTTGTTACATTACCAAATTCCTTTTGCTTGACTCTTTGACCATCACCAGGGTCAGCTTCACTCCAAGGCTGGGTCTCTGTAGTGGCTTGAATGGTGACCCCCTAAAAGTTATGCCCACGCCCTAACGCCTGGTACCCGTGAATGGGACCTAGTTTAGAAAAAAAATTTCTTCATGTATATTATGAAGTTAAGGATCTTGTGATGAGGTCATCCTAGGTTATCTGGGTGGGCTCTAAATCCAGTGATAAGTGCCCTTACCAGAGAGAGAAGAGGAGAAGACACAGAGATTGCAGAGGAGAAAGCAGGTGAAGATGGAAGGCGGAGATAGGAATGACGAGCCCCCAGACAGAGGAACAGAGGGAGTCCACCCCACCAAGGCAAGAAGTAGACTGCCCTGGAGCCTCTGGGGGGTGCAAGGCCCTCCTGACACCCTGAGTTTGGACTCCTGGCCTCTGGAACTGTAAGAGAATACATTTATGTGGTTTAAAGCCACAAAGGTGATGACAATTTGCTATAATAGGTAGAGGAAACATATGATCTCTTTGGAGTCAGGAAATGGCTGCCCACTGGGGCCACTTGCTTTCTTGTTTCTGTCCCGTGGGAGAGAGAAGCACTTCTATTTTGTCTGTCTGATGGGGTTGTGTGTTCATCTTAAAGCCCACAAAGGTCCTCTAGGAACGCCAAGACACACTGGACCTTAAGCAGGGTTTTCCACCACCAGTGCTGTTAACATCCAGGGCTGGATAGTTCTTTGTGTAGAGTGGGTGGGGGCGTCCTGTTGAGCAGCATCCCTGGTCTCCACCCACTAGATGCCAGCCGTGACAACCGAATTGTCTCCAGACTTTGCCTAGTGTTGGCTGGGAGGGAAAAGTCACCGCCAGTTAAGAACCACTGATGTAGACGGATCCAGGTCCATTTTGGGGCCTGTAAGCATTCATAGCTGCAAATGGATGGCAGGTGAGATGGACCAAGTCATGACATGTTCCCCCCAGTGTTTAACTGGGATGATGCGCAGGCAGAAGGTGAGGTGCTGGGAGAAGAAGTGGCTTTAGAATTTGACATCGCTCTGGACACAGCATAAATGATAAGGGGTGGTCTGCTTCCGATGGTGACAGAAGCCTTAGATGCAAACATAGTAATGAATGGTTCAGAAAAGAAGTTGTTGGTATTATATTCATAACTCTTCCGTAAATTTGTTTCAAAATACACAAGCTAAAAAACAAACAAACAAACAAAACCAACCCAATACAGAATAACAAATAAAACAGCACAAAAACCATGTCCTCAGCATCATGAAAAGATAGGGAATGCCCGAACTTCAAAACAATTCCAAGTAAAATGAAAAACGAAAAACCCAGCAGTTTCTACACAGCAATCTCATGCTCTCTCTCTTTTCATATTTTTTATATATTTGAGTCCTGGGAATGTGTTATTAGAATACGTTAAGTTCAATAAGTAAGAGTGAAGGCAGAAAAGAAGGAAGATGGTGGACTAGGTAAAGGCAGGTACATCTCCTCCCAGGTCTGCATTGACATTACAACCAAATTATAAAATAATCAACGTGCAGAATCACCTGAAGTCCAGCCGATCATAACACCTATGTCTGATAATAGAAAGGAGCCACACTGAAGCCAGCTGGAGGGGCAAAGTCACAAATCGAGCTGGACCCGCTCCTGTGGGTGGTGGAGGATCACTGGGAGGGAGAGTGAAGCCGTAGAGGCTCTCCTGAAGGAGAGGGTGATTCTGATCTCATCTGGGGGCTCCCCAGCACAGGATTCCAGCCCAGGGAAGAGGAGATTCCAGTAACCGTAGAAACCAGAGGGGATTCCAGCTGTCTGGGTAAGATGGAAGGAGACTGAATCCCTAGACGTCCCTTCGAAGGACCCCCCACACAGGCTTTCTGACCTGTGGATGCCCCGCCCTACCCACAAATTGCCCCATGTGGCCCATTGACAATGAACTGCCACAGCCCTGCCACTCCTCTCCCCTGATCTCCCAATCCACACAGGCAACATTCTTTGGATGGCACAGGGTGCATGGAAATTAATGGCAGGCAGAACTTTACTGCCTGCAAGAGCTGCAATATTGTGTCCAGGGAGCGCAGGGGTCCGTGGGACCACTCCAAACAGCAGCTGGTCTCACTGTAATCTGTATCTCGCAGGTACAGAAATTGCAGCAAAAGTGGGGCTGTATTGGCCAGATGGCCCTTGTCTCCCTGAGATCTCACTTCACCCAAGCCACAAGGTGCCTGCAGCCCATTGACAAGCAGCCTCTTGTGCCCTGCTTGGCTCTGGGGTTGTGCAGTCAGCGCAGGCAACAGACCTTGGTTAGCACAGTGAGCATGTTTCAAGGAAAACAGTTGTGGACACATCACTGCCGCCTGTACAAACTGTAATATCTGTTGAGGGGATTGCAGGGGTCTATGCTGGCCTGAAGGCCCTTGACTCCGTGAGCTCTTGCCCCATCCAATGCACAAAGTGCCCACTACATGTTGATAGGCAGCTGCCCTTGCCCTGGGGTAGCACATTTAGGCCCAGGGTGGGCAGCAGTTGACCTTGCTACGAGTGGAAACTTGTACAGGGAACCACAGAAACAGCGTTGGCATGTAAACTGATGCTGCAGTGGCAGGGAGAAATTTACTCAGTAGACCCAGGAGACTCCCAGGGTCCCTGTGCCACTCAGCATGCATGTCACCCAGAGGCTCATCCAGTTTCAGAGACTTACAGGCAACTGACAGGCAGTGTCAGGCCTTGAGGAGCACTGTTCCCTCTGCTAAACTGCCTTAGGTCAGGGAAGGGGGATAATTGACCACGAATACTCTATCCAGTAAGGCTTTCAATTAAAATAGAAGGCGAGATAAAGAGCTTCCCAGACAGGAAAAAGCTTAAGGAATTTGTCGCCAACAAGCCAGCATTACAAGAAATGTTAAAGTGTCTTCTGTAAAAAGAGAAAGGGTAAAAAAAGAAAATAGAAATAACAGATATGAGTAATAAAATGGCAGCAACAATGTACCTGTCAATAATCACTTTAAATGTAAACGGATTAAATGCTCCAATCAAAAGACATAGGGTAACCAAATGGATAAGAAAACAAGACTCATGCATATGCTGTCTACAAGATACCAACTTCAGGTCAAATGACACTCACAGACTGAAAGTAAAGGGATGGAAAAAGATAT